>NC_058123.1:19827500-20127500 GCF_914725855.1 Thunnus albacares | reverse complement strand
ACAACAATCAAAAGCCAAACACAATAATTCACCATCAACTAAGGAAACCCATTACCTGACAACTTCATATAGTCTGATTATTCTTTCTTTATACATTTTCTTGAGCTGAAAGATATTTATACAACTCTTTAATTCATTCTGTAGAAATTTCCACAGTTTGATGCCAACAACTGCAATACACATCTGCTTTAAAGTAGTCATGCATACTGATGCTTAAAATTAAATTTCCTTCTATGGTCCTTGTATTAACTGTACAGACTCGTGTCATATACCAAGCACTAGCTATAAGAAAACAAAGACAATCCCCTCCTTTCTAAAAACAGAGCTTGTTTTGTTAGAAGAATGAGAATGATTTCATCTGACCAAGTTTTGGACCTGATCCCCTTGTCCCATTGAAGTAAAACCAGCTCACTTCCTGCTCAGAGATGAACCACCTGATAGTGAGATGCTGCTTCAATTTTAAATCCTGTACTGTATATGTGTGTATTTGCATATGTGTGTGTGTGTGTGTGTGTGTGTGTGTGTGTGTGTGTGTGTGTGAGGGCAGCAAAATGGAAGATGATCTAATTTGTCGCTCATTTGCATTTTTATTCACATATTCACTTGTCCTGTTTGAAACCTTGTCCAGTCATTAAAACCTAACTTTATCTCTTGTGACTCATAGCAAAACATTGATGAATATGATGCAGTGATTATAACACAGCAGCATTTCTCAACCTTTTCTGACTCTCACTTTTGGATACTTATACCACATTTTACTCCACTTTGAACTATTTTCAAAGGTCTACTATCAATGGATAGACTGTTTTTTTTCTAATATAAAATCACCTTAAAAAGCAGATTTGCAGAGACTTAAGACTTGCTTGATTTAGGCAAACCATCACAGTGAAAATTATGTGGCTTTATCTGCTTGTCAGGACGATTAGTGCATTCAGGGACAACCAATTTTTCATCACTTCCTGCATGTGCTTCACAGTAATGTGAAGACAGAGATAGTCCTTTACTGTAAAACTGGAAGTGTTGACAATATTAACAATACATTAATTTATTTAGTTTTTCTAAAAGTATATTTTCTGCACAAAGTAACAGTCAGAAAATGAGGATTGATGTGACATCTTACTAACAACAGAAGTTTAGCAGCTGGAGCAATGGACCATATTCACACAGTGGCCATTTTCCCTCTGATGTCAAGTAAAGCCTGTGCAAGAATGGTGAGATGGTCACTTGAACTTCATTTTTTATATGTAAAATTGAACTGATAAGCGTTACACTGACCAACAGTTGTAGTTTTACTTCTTTTTGGGACCACGGTGTGAATATGGTCCATAACCACCATGGAGGAGCTGTGTAGCATTAGTTCAGCAGTTTGGTTTGAGAGGAAAAAGATTAAAAAAAAGACTGAGCCAAGCCATGCACATTTGAATTGGTTAGACAAAGATCAGCAGTCGCATGTAATGAAGCTGTATGACACCTTTTCTCTCAGCTGTTCTGTGGACAAACTGGAGTGACTGCAGCATTGGCTCTGATCACAGTTGACTCACAGCAGCTCAGCGCTGTTAGCAAGCAATCCTACAGTATAAACCATGATGCGCCTCATGTTAACTTATATAAGAATAATCCCAGTGAGTTCCATGCAGTGAGGAAACACTACAAATTTTATATTTGGGGAAAAGAGAACGCTTGTATTGGATCGGACTCAGTATCGGCAGATACCTTAGGTATCAGAATTGGGAGAAAAAAGTTGGATTGCTAATTCAGACAAGTGGCAAATTAAAGGAGAAAACCTGATACATTGAATGGAGAAACATATCAAATGCAGATGTTCCTGTACAGGGTAGGACAGGTCACTACGAACGCCTGCAGGAAAATTTGGACCAATGTGTTAGAGCCTGTTTACTTTACCAAATGGCAATAACAAAATATTTCTATAAATGTTCCCTGCAAATGTTTTTGTCCTAGTTTTTGTTCATTTAATAGTGATATGAACAGAAACCATTGGCTAATTTGAAGAAAGGAAAACGATCTAAAAGCCTTAGGTAATGGTCAGCAATTGTAGTTAATGGGCAAAACATGCAAAAACACCTGAATTGTCTTTTTTGGATGTTTAAACCATGATGCGTCTCCAACTGCAATTCAGTCCGCTTTTCCCATTCTGATAGCCAGTCACTGTATCTATCTATACCCGAGAATGAAGACTGTTTTTATTTAATAAAACCCAATTAAAGGAAAATTAAGTGATCGACTTGTAGCCTAACACAGAGTTTTATCTGGCTGTACCAGAAACGTGGGACCGAGCTCCAAGGACTGCAGAACTCCTGGCTGATAACTACTGCACACCTCAGACGAAAAACATGCATGTCTAAATATGTTTCTGTCAGTCAAACACACGCAGACTTGTCAGTCACCATAAATTAAGTATGAAAAATAAGACTGTCCAGATTCAATCTTTTGGCAAAAGCCGAAGCAGTCAGAAACTGTCTGTAGGCAAAATCCTTCAGTATCTTAAAAGCAGCAGAAGAACATCAGCGCTGATGGATTATGTCAGATCTGACAGCGGAAGAGACGCCTCGTTTCAAGATGTCCGTCATCTTCCATTGTCCCAAATTAGGATGCATCAGCAGCATGCCACTAATTTCTAAATATATTCAAGTTTATCACGGTCAGTGTTTCAGAACACCCCATGGTTTCTTGGAGCATCTGCTTCAGAATGCTGCAGCCACATTAAGTACAAATTGTTCAAAATGAAATGCCAATGGAGAGCACTGTCATTGTGAGGGAAAAAGAAAATCTTTGTCCCGTCAAATTTTCTGGCCATGCACCAGAACTTAACCAGATGGACCACACTCTTACTGATTTCAATTTTCTGCAATTTTCTCACCCCACAATTTCCCAAGACTTCTATCTATGGGAGAAAAAGTCAGAAAAATGTCATGTGGAAAGTTTTGCAAAATGCCAGATAATACAGTACGCCTTCTATTACCTGAAAGGAAAAGCAAAATGAAAAAAGTAAATAAATACAGATATTGTATATGAGACTGCAACCTGCAAAGTGTCAATTCAGAGAGCAGTGAGTTGTTTTTGAAACTGAAAACTTCCTCAAGCCATAACTGCTTGAATTAGGTTGTATTACACATTAAGTTAACCATCATCTGAAAACACCATCATCTAGTCTGGAAAAAAGAACTCCTTACATTTCAGATGTTGTGATAGTCTCAGTTTTTGTTTTTGCTTAATGCTTATGGAAAATTTACCCAAAAACATGTAGCTTTATTGGAATTCAAAACCAACGGATGAAATTCCCAGTGAAATCAGGCTGTGACCCATTTGGATGACTAATGTGTGAGTTAAGAAAAACTGTTTATCTTTTTCAACACTCAGGGGAAAAGTTTTTTAAAAAACTCGTATATTAAACGTATATTTCATTGGAGGGCTTACATCACACAGTAAATCATAGTAAAGTGGGAGATAATCTGAAATCTGATGTGCATTTTAGCACAGTGTGTGAAGAAGCTCAGTGGCTAATAGCAAAGGGCTAAACTGAACTATGTGAATGTGTGTGACTGAGAAAATAGACCATCAAACCTCTCTGAACTGATAAACAGAAAACCTAGAGAACATCAGTTACGGTGTGTGCTGACACTGAGGTAGCATAATGAAGGAAGTATGACACCTGCTAATCAGATTTGTGGACAGAAGTGACCCTGTTTGGCCTCGGCCAAGACATCCATGCTTTTATTGCCTTATGTTTTGGCCACTGTCAGTCTCAAAATACAGTAATAAGCTGCGGCTTTTACCAAAATCAAATTAAAGTTAATATGAAATACGGGAGAAAAAAACAGAGAAGTTTATAATTCTCTGACAGTGAATAAATTCTGATCCATTTCACAACCTGCATCTCCAGTCCTCAGGAAACCCCTGTACATACTGTTAATTCTTGACCAAATTAACTCCCGAGAACCCAGGATTATCATATATTGTCAAGTGTGTGCTTGTGTGTCAATAAACTGTCTCCTACAGTATATTGTATGTAAAAGAAAGAAAGAAAGACGCATTCTCAGAAACCTCATTAACACTACAGTGCAGCTGTTGTAGTTAAATACTAAAGTTTGATCATGAAATACCATGATTAAAGTACTATAACTGGATCAACTTATCTGCTTAGTCTACTGTTCCTCTGTGAAGCAAAATATTTTCATAGAATAAATGTGAAAAAAGCACAGTGCAAAATCTAAAAAAAAAAAAAAAAAGGTATGTGGTTCAACAAATGTCTTGAACAAACGTCTTCAAGGTCTCAAATCACAGTGCAGAGCAGCATTCAACAGGTGGAGTCTGCAACAGATATTCCCTCATTGCCCTGATAACCTCAAGTGAGCACTGTGCAGATAGTCATATTGTTCATTCATTAACCACTCAGAAAAACTTCATTTATGGCAAGAAATCCTGGGAAAAGTGCCATATGTAATAGGAGATCATTCAACCCTTCTTCACACAAAAATGGGAACTGGACGTGTAAACAGCCGTCAGTTACAGCTGCCATCTTTGGTTGACAGAGATCATTTATTATCTTTTTTTTGTTATGTGTCATTATTTATAGGTTTTTGTTGTACTGCTGTGTGCCCATTAAATTGAGTTTCTATCACTCCCATACTCACGAAATACATCTAACTGTACATTTTACAACCTATAAAACACTTGCACCAACCTGCTAACCAGCTATCAGATGTTCCTTACACACACACACACATAGAAACAGTTTATGGTTCATCAAGCAACAATTTATGGTTTGGCATGCAGGGAAAGCTCTGACTGAGAACACAACGTCCAAACTGTTTCCTAGAAAACTGAACTAAACTGAATTGGACAGAATTGAACTGAGTTATATCTTCATTGCCCCTTTGAGGCAAATTTGCTCTGCAGACAGACTTTAAAGTAAAAACACGTGATCAGAACAATGAAAACAAATGAACAAACAAATCCTGACAATCCCCAAATTTAATATGAACTCACTTACGCAAAACGCACATGCTCACTCAGATTTAAACTGAGCCTTTATATCGTCCGCACCAGACACGAAGCCATTATTTTTCTCTCTTTTGAGCAGACGGAGAGATGTCAAGTATGTGATTCACCTGAAGCCAAAACAAGATCAGCAGTTAAATATTGACTAGAGACTTCTGGCACTCACAACATCACTGAAGCTCAATTGTACTGTTGTGAAGTTGAAAATGGGAGTCTGATGCAAGTCCAGACTGTTTCTCTTGAAATATGAACACACACACACACACACACACACACACAAACACACTAGAGCTGCAATAATCAATCAATTAATCAATGAGTTGCCAACTATTAAATTAAGCACCAACTATTTTGATAATCAATTCATTGTTTTGATTCATTTTTCAAGAAAAAAATGTCCAAATTCTTCTTGCTTGTTTCTAGCTTCTTAAATGTGTTTTTTTTCTGGTTTTGTTAGTCTTCTATGACAGTAAACTGAACATCTTTGGGTTGTGGACAAAACAAGACAATTGAGGATGTCACCATGGGCTTTTGGAAACAGTGATCAACATTTTTCACCATTTTACGGACCAAACAACGAATTAGTTAGTCGAGAAAATAATCAACACATTAACGAAAATAATCATTATTTGCAGCCCTAAAACACACAATTTATCTCTGCGATTCTTTGAAGAGTCATTTTGTTCCTAGCAGATATATGACCGCGAGGTAAACAAAAACTAAAACTCACATCCATTACAGGAAATAACCCCCAAAACACAAGGGATTATGGATAGCAGCAGACTGACATGTGATTGGCAGCAGGCGAATCATCAGACTCACTTGTGTCTGACCTGGCAGGACGACAGGTTCAAACTCTGTCCGGTAAATAAAGCCCTTGTGAGTCGTGATTTTTTCCCAAATTCAGGCCGAAGGCACCTAAGGACACCAAAACTCAGCAAAGTGACTTTTTGCAAGCGTAATCACATCCTTACTCATCCTCACATATTTTTCTTGCTTGTGTTGTTGGTGACATCAGCTGGAAAAGATGCCAGCTTTAGTAATTCAGCGTGCTCACAGAACGATGGGAAACTGTGATAGTCTAAGTCCTCAGAAGCCCCATTAGAAGTCTGGCAAGAGATCTGATGCAAAGTTCAATCATAACTTTTCAACGTCCTGAAATAAAGTTAAAGTAAGATTTATTTTCCTGTTCAGTGTTGTTTGTAGCACAGTATATCTCTATCAGGCCGACAGTCAGCTGAAGTGAAGTCCTTTGGGAGATGTTGGCCGCGGATCAGTGTCTTTTGACTGAGTTATAAGTAGCGTGCTCATGACAGGGTGTTTCACATCTCCCTGTTGGTTTTCTCATCAACTTACTTACTTTCATTTTTCTTATTTGTTTTTCGCAAGTGCACAACTGACATTCTGACAGTTAGAAATTTTGCATTTTTGTAACCAAATGAAAATTTTAGCTTAAAGAATTGAAAAGAAATACACTGTGATTACAGGAAGCTTGAATATGCTTAGTTAAGATGTGCATGATAGGAACAATTGTGGGTGAAACACTGTCATGTAGTTATGATTTTATCACTTTAAAATTAAGTGAGGGATATGACGATATTGTTTTTATTTGTTGTACTTTAAAGTGTCTATAATCAATATTTGATCACAACTGATCACATGACTACTTGTATGTGAAAGGGGTTGCTCATTGCGATGAGTCAACAGAGAGGTATCACACCACTATGCAGTTCCCCTCAGCTCTATGGAGTGTTTTAGCTTCTTTCAGCTCATTGTTTTGCTTTTCAAGAACCTGAACTGTTTTGGTTCACTCTCACTGCTCTCATCAGCCTTGTCTCCAGGTGTAGCAGGCAGCTGTTTTCAGTGAAAAAGCTCTGTTAAACTGACTGCATTCTACCTGCTCAGCATCAAAGTAGTTTTTAGAGCAGTAGCCAGTGATTTACAGACTTCTCTTGCTTGGGTTTCACCTCACGCAACATACACACTGCCTTATCCTCTTGGTAGACGTAGTTGGGGCTCATTAATCAAAGATAATGCAGTAAAAGACAAGATTCTTTGTAGTAAAGATTGAAATAAAACATTATTTATGGAGTTTAAAGATTCAGTGTTGACATTTGAGATAGTAATTTGAATTACATAACATCATAACATTATTTATCATTAAGTATCAAGGCTTCATCTAAGACATTATAGGTGATTTTAGGGTAAGCGCATTATAATACAGTGATTAATGTGGCTTTTTTTGTACATTACCATTATTTTGGAAACCATGATAATCAATTCAATCATAATTTGCTAATAATCTGAAACCAAACTGATGTCCTTATTTTACCATACTAAGCTTCACTATATCTGCTGGCATGAACAGATAGTAGTTGTACAAATATTGTTTTTTATTTTTGAACTGACATTCATAGCTGGCAAACATGTAGTCTGAGTTTCCAGTCAGTGAAATAACATCCAAACAAAAGTCGTTGGAGCCCAAAATCATATTCAAAAACAAAAACAAAGTAACCCTTTTGTTCCTCTCAGAAAATAGACTGCCTTAATAGAATTTCAAAGAGCTGATTTGCCCAGGTGGGTCCATTCTATGGTCAAATTTGTCACCAAGGAAACTATGTTTCTATCACAGAGGACAAAGCACAGCCAGAGACAAATGGAGAGACTGAGGGAGAGATAAGTTTCATTTACAATCACAGATGAGTTCAGAGCATCAAAACTGTCCAAAACCAGGGAAGAAGAGACTCAACAGCAGCACAAAGTGGAACAGAAAGGGCAGCATTCAAGATAGACTGGGTCTGTGTATTTTTTGATCATTTAGATGCGTCAGTTTTTAATGTTTTACTCTCCCATTTCTTTCTTTTATTAGAATTGTAAAGTAAAAAAGATAAGCAACATGAATTCTGTTTTTTAAAAAAACAAAAATCAGCATATTAAAGAGAAAGGTCTCTTTATTCTCTCACTCTACTCTCAATTTAAGGCAAAATGTACAAATCTTAAATTGATTCAATTCATCTTTTGATCATAATTTTTTGAAATAATCAAAAAAAGATCAACTTGGTGGAGAGAGAGAGAGACAGGTTAGAAATGATGAGAGAAAGAAGTTTAACTAATTATAGCATCAGACGCACATTTTCAACAAAAAAAGGAAAGAAAGAAAAGATAAAATCTTTGACAGAGAGAGCAAGAGCACGCGATGCAGAGAAGAGCAGCTGGAGGATTTTTGGTTTCAATCAAACAATAATAAATCCTACAGGTTGCATAATAAATCACAGACTGGAGTGTTTACATTTCTCCGGCGTGTCTGTCTAAACCAAGACTGTAGTCGACAAAACATGCTCCTTTTCACCAGTGACCTGCTTCTCACTCATACAGTTACACACCTTCACACATGCAGTGGGTGTTGAAGACTGTTCAGTGAAGTCTCAAGTTTTGAGCTGGTAAAATCACAGAACAAATACAGAAATGAGCAAGAAAGCAATACTTGGAGACCTAAAATACTCACACTTGACTTGCAATTTGCTTATGAGGACTTGTGACTTGATTTGGATTTTGACAGCTCACATGAGCTACAGTACAGTTGTTACCAGTGTATTAAAGGCGTAATCCACTGATTTTGTATGTTGTATTTACAATAAGTTGAGCTACCTGCAAGAGACTGATAGCATCTTCTAGTTAGACCCTGTCTGCCTGGAGAATACCCACATTTTCCAAACTCCACACCCCCAGTTTGTACAGTAACTTCAATTTTGTAGTCTCAACATAACCGCCAATGAAATTACTATGACATCATCACTAGAGCTATTTTATCCGACTTGACAAGCTCCTCCGGAGCTGCAGAAAACATTCTACATATGTTTTGTAGTTCTCCTTCTGACTAATAAATCAACCTTGATGTGCAAAATCGATTGACTGCCTTTTTCAATATAACCCAACAATCATTTGTTGGTTTAACAGCTTTCTGGTTTCCTTATTTTATTATGTCAACAGTTTTTATAACTATTTTACACTGCATTTTTGTCCTCATAGCTCATTTGTCTTCCTCCCTGCTGAATTCCTCTGCATAGACCTAATTTCCCTACATGGAGCCGAATGTTTCATCCTATCTTAATAATCAAAACACAGACACATTCAGGAAGGAAAAACAGAAAAGATTCATACACTGATTGAGCGTGACAGCACAGCCTTGAGGCAAGAGTCATCTTACTCATCACCCAGATGACCTTCATTCCAGAGAGATTTGAAATTCTACTGTTTTCAAATCACTCAACAGCTGTGCTTTGCTTTGGCATTGGCTGCCAGATAGTTGAATCATATAACAATCATATAAAAGTGATTACACAGAGCTGATAGTGGTGGCCGCTGCTCGGCTGTGTTTGTAGAAGTCAACAGGACTTGTGGTCTCCATGTGGAGCTTGAGGCGAATTCAGGACGGATCACACTGAACTTGAGTAACTGTTACAGGAAGAGTTTGACACTCTGAGTTGTAGTTTGTTATTTTTCCAACCAGACACTTGACATTTACGGGAAACAAGCTTTCATAATAGTACTTAGGCTTACCAAAAACGTTTAATGATATAGTTCTTTCAGCTTACCTGCACAGCTTTAACTGTAAAAGGTTGACAGGTAGTTTATAATCTGGGTCTGAATTGTATCACTCTCTTATATTGCAGCTTTCATTCTTGTTTCATTCACTCCCATACTTGAGTTCAAGCTGGCACATTCAGCCCACACTGTTATAGGTATTAATGTCAGCTGCTTTGAGGGAGGTAAAATGACAGAGCATAGAGAAACTACATAGGGCCAGAGGAGAGATGAGATTAAACTGATTGGGTTACTTCTGTAGAAAAAAAAAAGCGTTTACAGCCCAGATTTTTAACTAACAGAATCAATCATTTTGCTGCTGTGTTAGTCTCTAATACATTTTTTTTTGTTTTGAGTCACTATCAGCTTAAAGCACAGCTGCAATATTTATCATTAACTTTATATAGCACCATTCTGACAAAGTTAAATGGTGTTTCATCTTAAAAGCAAATCACATTAAGAACATGGCATTTACTTGCAAATCAATGGTAGAAAAATAAGCAGTTAAAGGTATTAGGGATTAGTTTCAAATCTACTCTTTACTTTAAAAAAATATCAGAAATCACATGACTATAACAAATTACTACATAATGTGTTGCATTTATATATATATTTGTGGCAAATATGCAACTGCCCTTAATTAGGTAATTAAAGGTGCAATTAAGAGTTCTGGCTTTTACACAGCGATGAGTATCTCATCTTTACAGTCAGGTGTGTTTTACCTAAAAAAATCCATCCATTTGAATCAACTACAACTGAACATTACAGTAAAAATGCTCCAGTAAACTGGCATTTACTGTTATTTGCACATCCTCCATCATCCTGCACATCCAAGGTTTATAAAAGCAAAATTGTCTGACCTTCCAGTGTCATACAGTGAACAAACAATGCTTGAACACTCATCAAATGTGACAAAAAAACTTAAGGACAATGCAAATTACTCTACTATAGAAACAACAGTTAAAAGAAGAGGCTAAAATACTGTATTTACTGGAGTGACACAAGGACACGAGGGGCTGTGAGACTGTATTTACTCAACAGCTTTAACCTGTTTCAGGTGGTCTAGATGTCTTTTACACTCTCTCTACTAGTGGGCACAACACAAGATCTTTGTTATGACTCTAATCACACACAAGTGTCCACTATCAGCAGTGTGTGTGCGTTTGTCTGTTTGTTATAGGACCACGCAGGAAAATGGCCTCAGGATTTTCATTGTGGAAAAAGATCATATCGAGGTGGAGTTTGTGACCACTAGTAACGCTATGGAGCAATCGTTTTGCAAGTGGATCCTCATTTTGTTTGTTCTCATGCTGCTACACAAGGATGCACATTCCAAAAAATGATTTCTCACTATTTCACTGATCTATATGTGGTGGTGATGCGTAAAAAAAAGGCATGGAAGAAGATTGCAAGAGAGTAAACCTGGATGTAAACAATGTAGGTTTTTAACTTCAGTTTTGCAATTGTTTTATATATAATATAATATCAGTATTTTAATTCAATTTTCCTCCTTTGTCACTATACTCTATAATCTAAGACTTCAGTAGACTGAGACTAGAAAACGAATTTCTGACCACAAAATAAAGTAGACAACTGCTTTATAAGCTGCAGCAAGCTGAAGGCTGTTTACAGTGTTTAGAAGACAAAAAAATCTATTCGTGCCTCCATCCACCACCGATTTCAAGGGCAGCGAAGAAAACAATCAATGGCTGACTGAAAGTGGGGAAATCATTATAATAAGCATATACCATACTTTCAAAGATGGTCCACAGCAATGTAAAGTGTGTGCAATTTAGTTAATGCCTTAAACATTCAAAAAAACACAATTGTGATCCTCGAAAGAACAAACTGGCCTCTTTTTTGCTTGGAGTCCAACATACCGACCGTTTTTTGGCATGTGCGCACAGAAACACATACAGTACACACAGAGACAAAGAAAAGATGAAGACACTTTTTTGTAATCTAAAAGAGAAGCAGCCACACACATCATAGCCATCCACCCACAGATTGTTTCTTAACGCCCAGACCTCACTGACAAAATTATTCGACAGGATTTCTCCTCCGGTCATTTCAGCAGTAAGTTTCCAGTATCCTGCCGGCGGTAATCTGATTATCTGAGTCTGTTTTCTGTCCAAGACACATTTTAAGAGAGGACATGAGATTGGAGTTAACACTGTTTGCCTTACTGTTTCCTACACACACAGACAGAAAGCACAAAAATTCACACAGACACCAAACATACACACACACTGTACACACATTACAACTAAAACCACTACTGTACGACTGGAACAGAGATATCAGGTCAGTATGTGTGTCTCCCCTATGCACACATGCATAGGGGAGACACACATTGAAACATACACACACATAGAAACAAACAAAATGACACTTATTTAGCATAAAAGTGTGTACTTACGTGCACTGTGTGTCTGCATATGTTCACAAGACTTTTAGTCAATATCGGAGGGTTTCACTCACATGTCTGTGCTCTTACATGTTTTGTATGAATTAATATATCAGCTGTGTGGTGTATCTATCTGTGTATGTGTGTGTTTAAGTGCGTATGTCTTTGTTTCTCTGCAGTGGTGAAGTGCTTGTGTTTAAGTTAAACAGTGCAGACACAAGCAGGTCACCTCCTCCATCATTCTCTCCACTCGAAGGAACTGAGAGCACCAATGCAACTAAATCACCACCGTTAACGTCAACAGAAACCCCGCTGTAAAAAAAGCACTGTTAGGCTGTCATTGTGGTATTATACATGATCATTCAATTGTAGATTCTAAAGAAAAAAAAACACATTTGGAAAAATTGAAGTTGATCATTATCTCAACACCTCAGATGAGTCAAGGCTTACAAAAATGTACTGGTCCATGTACAAACAACTTCAGATGATGCATATCTTTAACGGAAACATGAGGTTTACTTTAAAGCCAACATGCATTTAGTAAGAGCAAGTTGTCAGTTGTTTTTTTTTTAACTGATGGCTTTACAAAGGCAATAAATAAAAAGGAAATTAAATTTAAAGTCAGGGAATGATTCAACTATTAAATTCATGTGGCAAAATGTCTCAGTCTAAGATAATTTTCTTTTTCTGGTTAAATGTCCCATCTGCAGGTCATTACAGTTGCTAAACATCTATCATTTACACATTCGTGTAAGACACGTGGCCTAAATGAAAATAATGTGAAAGGAACAGTGCTGCATCTTTGGGCTAACATTTGAAATTGCTGCAACAAAAGGGCGCAAACAAAATGTTGCTAAAATCTGGTTGTCAAACATAAGAACAGAGGGACAAAAAGGAGTCCAATCTAGCACCGTCTGCTAAATTGTACAGCACAACAAAGATACACAAATGCAAATAAAACAGACTTTCCCATAGTCCAAGGACACTCTTTGCAGCAAGAGAAAAATGAACCTAGTTCCTGCTTGAAGCCTTGATTTCTTCTTTAAATGACTTTTACCAGTGAGGACAGCAAGACAATAAACACACAAGCACGCTCTCAGATCCATCACCCATTTACTCACACTCAAACATTCACTAACTCTCGAAACAAAATTGCCATGCAGTCTGGGAAAAAAGGATGTGATGTGAAAATGTGATGTTAAAGGTTGTATTCGTCGTAGGTTAATACATATTTTGTAGTGTAATATTGCATAGCACCGTTTCAACTGGCCAACCATGCAAATTCACTTGTTGTCAAGAGGACCTGTCAAAGTTAACCTTTGGAACTTGAACAGGGACAGGAAAGTAAATGTTGAATTCATCAGCCTCATTGGCCTAAATGTATTGAATAAAATATGGAGGAAATGTTAGCAGAAACTGGTGCGAATGTGACTGTTTCTTTACTTTTTGTTTACCTCAGTGCCATAGATGTCCCGTTGACTGACGCAGCTGAGCACACTCTGTGGGTGTGTCCGTAGGAGTAGCTCCCCTGCCGTACGTACCGCTCATCCCCACAGCAGAGAATCACCAGAAACGCCCTCCGAAACGCCCGGTTCAGGAAGGCGTACAGGAAAGGGTTCAGTCCTGAGTTAATATACCCGAGCCATAACCAGGCTGTCCACAGCTGCCAGGGCACTGAGTAGTGGATGAAGGGGTCCACCACGTTGGTGATGAAGAACGGTGCCCAGCATAGGCAAAAACACCCCATTATAACTGCCAGTGTCTTTGCCGCCTTTGTCTCAACACGCAAGCGGCTATTTGTCATGGGAGCCTTCTCTGAAGAGGAGGAGCCCATTGTTGTTCTAAAGCGGTAGTGCTCTGACGGATCTGAGGAAGTGGAGGACCTCACAGTCATGATCGGAGCTGTTCCGGTCATGGGAGCTGAGCCGGCACGTTGTAGCGTCTCTATCTGCCGTACGTGGGTCATGGCGGTGACGTAGATTCGTTGGTAAGCCAGGACCATGAGGGCCAACGGGACATAGAAGGCCACTGCAGAGCAGATCAGGGCGTAGGGTCGGTTGACCAGAAACACACAGCTTGTGTCGTTGGAACCTCCAGTCAAGGCTCGCCTCTCCTCTATCTGAAAAAGACCCAGACACAAAAATAGCGAAGATGTGACATGATGAATAAGCAGTAAATAATCAGTGACTTTAATTGACCTCTGCTGGTGACCAGTAGGAATTGCAATAACTTCAATAGGTTTCAAACAATACACAGTGGTCAGCATTAGCAACCTGTATGCAACTGAATTTGATCACTGTGAATCACATTCTGAAGTGAGTTAGAGAAGTTAATAGCATTTTGGGAAATACTCTTTTTTGCTTGAATTCCCAGAGTTAGAGTCATGTACCTGCATTAAGTTTGGAGCTAGTCAGGAGGTGATTCACCTTGCTTAGCATAAAGACTGGAAGCAAGGCAAGACAGCTGCCTGGCTCTTTCCAACTTTAAAAGTTGTTTTTAAATAGCTGTTTGTGTACAGAAAAACCAAAAGAGATACAATGTGTGCTACAGAGGTGTTAATATGCTTATTTTTGAAACTTAGCCAAGCTAGCTGTTTCCCTTGCTTCCAGTATTTATGCTGAGCTAAGCTAATTACCTCCTGGCTCCAGCTTCCTATTTTATGAACAGACACCAGACTGATATCAATCCTCTCATTTAACTAAGAAAGCAAATAAGCATATTTCCCAAAATGTTGAACTATTCCTTTAAGCAAAGATTTCTATACAACTTTGTTGCATTGTGAAATAAGTATATTTTTATTTTTTGCTAAAAAGATATTTAGCCTAAGTGGCCAGTTACCCATATCTCTATTCTCAATTGAAAATATGGGGGTTGAAAATCAGAGAAAATCAGAGAAAGAGAAGCACCTCTAATTTTGATGCCCATAAATTGCAGCCCTTGGTGAAGTAGTTGGACTTTGGTGCTGATAAAATACACTGGTAATTTTGTGTGATGTGGTAGTAGAATCCTAATCTACAGTACATATTGTGTATTTAAGTACATTTCAAGGGTATGAGTGCACAGTATTTTAAATCACTATGCCACCAGGAGTGTAAAATCTTTCTCTTTCTTTTGTAAAACTGGAGCAGACACCAGTTCATACCAAACAGACATAATGTACTGTATCGTTTAACTTGTGTCACAATAATTAAATCAGTTTTTGCGGCTTTGTGACAGCTCGAGTAAGAAGTTTCAAACAATTCCTTTTGAGGCAGAACAGGAGCGCAATGGAAATTTTTGGAATTTTTTCCCCTATTGGAGAGAGACAAGTGACCAAAAAGAGGCAGACATATACACAACATGAAAAATGACAAACTAAAATTGTGTGTTTAATTAAGGAAAATGTATTAATCTGACTGAATGTGCAGACATAAGTCATGTCAAATCCTTCGCAATATTTCTGAGACAAATTTGACCACAGGACATTCAGCCAGCTTTTAAAAACAAGGACTGTTGTTTGGATGCTCTCCTGACTGAGAGAAAGAGAAAAGAGCCGTGTATTTCATTAAGTCTGGCTGAATAAATTCATCTATCCCTGTCTGCCTCTGGGAGTCCTGCAGCTCATTTCAAGGCAGCTCTGAAATAACCTCACGCCAAAACATATCTAAACCAGCAGAAAATGCTTGTTAAAGTGATGTCGTTGCTTGCAGCAAAAGAGCCTCCACAGGGACTGAAATTGTTTTGTGATCACTGCATTACCGTGTCATTGTTCAAGGGATTGGAAATGTTATTAGAACAGAGAATATTGGAAAGGTTTATGCTGCATTTGCCCTCACAGAAAGAACATCTCTCTCTTTAAGCCTTTGAGGGAGGTATATGAACTCTTCAGTGTGATACTTTGTTAAAATATAATGTTGGCTATATTTGGGTTGATGCAGGATTGTAATACATTTTTTAATAATAATTTGTCTCTGAGTTCATTATTGTGTCCTTGGTTTCTGATCTTCATTGCTGAGGACTCACTATGTCCTCGATGCCGATGGCGTTCCAGCTTTGCATGATGGGTAGGAAGGAGATGAACGTAGGGATGAGCCAGCAGCCGCTGAGCATCACTGCCACTCGGGCCGGGGTCATCTTGTGTCTGTAGACCAGTGGCTGGCAGCAGATAGCGTAATACCTGAAATAACACACTCACACACATTAGGAGTAATACTCATTTTTCTAAAAACTGTAAATAAAGAAATGCAATGCTGTCCTAACTGTTAATTCAAGATGATAAAAGATCTGGCATCCTGTTTTATTAATTACATTTCAATCTCTATTTGTCATTTTAGTTATCCCCTATACTGTATAGGCTTCATTTGATTTGGATGGCCTTCCAAAATACAGTATTTGCCTCTACCCAAAAACACTTACCAAATTAGGAAAAATTGTATAGACCTGTAGGAAAATCATGGGGGAGCAGCAGGCTGACCTGTACCACCTGTACCTGACCAAGTTGACTGAGAAGGCAGACAAGGTCTGCATGGTTACGTCCCATCCACTTTCAGTGGAGTTCCAGCCACTCCTGTCTGGTCAGAGGTATAGATATTCCAAAATCTGAACCAACTGAGCAAAAAAACTATTCCCATGGCAATAACTCAATTAAACAAGATGCTGGGGAAATACATGGACTAGGGGAGTGCACATCCCCTAGAGAGATAGGGGATGTGCATTATACTATTATTTTATTTTATAAAAAATAAAAACTAATTTTATCTATTTATTTCTATTACAATTATTTGTATATAGTTATTGACATGCACTTTAAATGCCTGCCTAGACTGTGATAATATTTATGATGGCAGCTATAAAATTTCTTGGACTATTGTTGTCTTTGTTTATCTGATGTGCTTTTAATGTGTCTATATGTTTTGTGCTGTACCACAAATCACTTCCTGGAGGACAGTAATGTTTTTCTAAGTCTATAGTCTTATTGTTGGAATAGTTGCTGTACATAAATATTTCGATTTTTCTTTTCCCTTTTGTTATTGCCTTTTTCCCCACTCACAGGCCCTAATGCACCCCCACTTTTTGTCATTATTTTATCATTATATAAAATCTTTTTTTTGATAAGTTTCCCTATGCTGCCTAGGACACTGTACACAAGTAAACTTGACTTGAAACTCTTATTGTGATTGTTTTTTCACTAGTGATCCTCATTGTTGTTTGCACCAGGATTGCAAGGATTGTGTGTTAATTGCAATCATTTATAATTACTTGTCTTTTGTGCTCTGAATGAAACTGCATCTTTTTAGGCTTCAGGTCTACGTCTCAGAGTTAGATATGCGCATCTCTCACATCTTAACACATACACATAACTACACAAACCTGTCCAGTGCAATGCAACAGAGGTGCAGGATGGATGCTGTAGTCAACAGGACATCCAGAGACGTTCGAACTAGGCAAAAGATCTCTCCGTATCGCCACTGGCCGGTGGTCAGCTCGATTGCAGCGAAGGGCATCACCACCAGTGCAACTAACAAGTCAGCAAACGCCAGTGATACAATGAAGTAGTTAGTCTTCTTCTTCCTGGGAGAGGAGAGGAAATAAGTTAGAATCAAGAAATTATCCCTAAAATCATCTCTCTATCATTATCTAGTTTTGAATTTATAAAACTAACAAGAGAGTGAAAAATACCTTGAAAACTGGTTTTCCAGATAAATGCATACCTCAGAAAGAAAAGGTCTGGAGTGCTCAGAAGTTCAAACAAGTGTGATGAAGGTGCTCTTTGGTAGGGAACACAAAAGTCAAAAAAGAAGAAAAGTCCAAGGCACTCTTCTGGCAAAACATTTTAAAGCCTTTATTCAGATGGATATTTCACGGTGAAATTCTTAAAAACATCGGCAATACTTGTACATGTTAAAATGGAGCTGGGTTACAACCCACATGTAGCGGCACAAACAGCCTTCTTCAGGGTGTAGCTCTCAGCACACAGTTTCCTCTTTTGTTGATGCAAGATAATTGCAAACACCTGAACAGAAAGCCAATGAACTCACAGGTGACAAGTGCAAAATGTGACCACTAGATGGCTCTACAAAATGTATAGAAGGAAGAAAAGGATAATAAGAAAAAATAATGAGAACAAAATAAGAAAAAAGTAGATAAAAAACAATGAGAATATATACCCATCTACAGCATCATAGGCACCAGACTACATGCATCAGAACAACTATAAGAAAAGACTGAAATCAATTTCTGAGATAAAATCACAACTCTCTGAAATGTAT
Source organism: Thunnus albacares (assembly GCF_914725855.1). Lineage (NCBI taxonomy): Eukaryota > Metazoa > Chordata > Actinopteri > Scombriformes > Scombridae > Thunnus > Thunnus albacares. The sequence continues at coordinate 20,109,242 of NC_058123.1, read as the reverse complement.
GATGACCAGAAGAAATTGCCGTTAGAAAACAAACTCAAACAGGATACTGAGAAACTTACAAATTGAGTCAAAGAGAGATGGAAATGACTACAAAGAGGGCAAGATTTACAGGTGGACCAGACCAACTTACCAGAACACACAACAGCGGAGATCTGTGTCTTTCAACTTCACCAGCAGTGATGAAGAATCCACCTCTAATCTCACTGCATCCTCCCCAGCTGCCTCATCTACATCTGATTTTTTGGACGAGTGGCCCAAACCCACAAGATCTATCATAAAAAGAACAAAACAAGGAGGGGCAGGAGATGTACAAGCAGCGGAGGAGCCTCAGGAATCAGAGCAAGAAAATATGGTAATTAATATATCGGAGACACCCCTTCCCCCAGATTGTATCAGTGTGTTGTCAAAAGGACTCTCTTTTTCCCCCACCTACCACACTAATGAGTTTAATACCAAGGTGGATCTATTTGAATCTAACACAGCCTCCATCTGAAGGTGTGGTACCACCAAAACACGCCAAAGAAATGTCATCACAGCCCCAAGTTCTCTTTTCAGACCTAAGTCTCATTTTATTCCTCCAGTATCAAATGCCACTCTGACTGCCTTCACAAAAAAGATTGACTTTGACATTGAGAATTTGTTACACCTGATAAGACTGTTAGAGAGAATTTGAAGAAAATCTCCCAAAAATTGCCTTGGATTGTTTAGCCAAGACTGAGTCAATTATCATAAAACCAGCTGACAAAGGAGGAGCAGTGATGGTAATGGATAAGGACAAATATGTTGAAGAAGCCTTACAGCAATTGGATAGCCCAGAATATTATCATAAACTACACAAGAGCATGACTTCTTGTGGTGTGCACATCCTAGGAAACCCACTTTTTACAAGCTTCCCAACGTTCATAAGAATCTTGAATCCCCGTGGAGGCCTATTATATCATTTAATGGATCCCTTACAGAGCCTGCCTCTCCGTTTGTGGGCTTTTAAACCTTTGGCTCAACAACTGCCTTCATACATATAGTGCACTACTCATGTTCCGAAGGTCTTACATGAAATTAGAATTCCTGTTAATTGTCTCTTGGTAACTTTGGATGTGGGGTCCTTATACACTAATATTGACCATAATAATGGATTGAAAGCTCTGCAACCCTCCCTACGGAGCAGGCCCACAGATGTTTTGCCTCCTTCTGAGTTAATTCTTCGGCTTACAGAATGGACTCTTAAAATAATGTATTTCTTTTCCAAGACCAACTGTATACTCAGGATCAGGGTACTGCTATGGGGGCTTGTTTTGTTCCTAATTATACTAACCCTTTTTTAGGTTTATGGGAAAAGGACCTGTACCTTTGGGCTAATTCCAATGTCTTTGACGTATTTGTGACACGAACCGAGTTTGAAAAGCAGGCTATAATCTTGTCAGACTGTTTTGCACTGAGAGGCTATATCAGTCAATCAATCAATCAATCAATCAGACTTTATTTGTATAGCACTTTTCATACAAATACAATGTAACACAAAGAGCTTAACACAATAAAAACAATACAATCAATACCCCCCACCCCCCAATTCTCTTGAATTTGCAATTAGGAAACACCAGAGGTAGGATAAAAATTTAAAATTCAGAATACGAAAAGAAAGAAAAAAAGAAAGAGATGTATTAAAGTGAACAAAGCCAGAAATATAGAACAAAAACTTTCGAGGATGCTTACAAAAAACAGCATACCCAGGACTAAATGAAGAAATTGATTTTCTTTCTCGTAGTTGTTCTGATGCATGTAGTCTGGTGCCTGTGCCGTTGTAGATGGGTATTATTCTTATTGTTTTTGTCTGTACATCTGTTTTTTTCCTATTTTGCTCTCTTTATTTTTTCTTATTATCCTTTTCTTCCTTCTATACCAAGTGGCAACCTCCGGGGCTGAAAAATGAAGCCAATGCGGAAGTGCCAAAAACCTGCATTCTTTCTAATGGCCATCAGGGGGCGACTCCACTGGCTGCAAAAAAAAGTCTGATTGTACAGAAGTCTATGAGAAAATGACCCTACTTCTCTCTTGATTTATTACCTCAGTAAACTGTTTCCTAATGAGTTTATGGCCTCAATCGCTAATTTCAAGTCTTCTTCAATACAGCATGATGTTCATTTTGTAAATTATGGCCCCATTTAGAGTAAAATAGACAATAAAGCAGTGCATGCTTTAGGGCATGGCTACGTTGTGATTGACAAGTCACTACCATGGCAACAACGTTGCTTATGTAATGTAACCATTGCGTACAGGCGTAGCTGCTGCTGTTTCATATTGTGTTTTCAGTTCACTGAAGTTAAATGTAACATTGTGGTCACCTAAAAAAAGTCTTGTTAAGCGTTTAGTTGTAATAAAAGACCCATCAATGAGTCGGATGATCAGTTTTTCTGGTGAGTACATTTTGTTTTAACGGTTTTAGGCCTGTTTTTCGCTAGCGAAAAATTTGCGTAAGCATTAGCATTATCACTGTTAACCATAAATTGTAAATGCACCGTGCTAACCAAGCTAGCAATTAGTGCCATGGTCAGCTCAACCCTCTCGTCCAAATATGGTCACTTTTGGCTCCAAAAATCAAACATGTCCATAATCCAAGATGGCGATGGTCAAATCGCAAAAATGTCACCGTGACTACGTCCATGTTTGTTACAGTCTGTGCTCTATACATTTTATAGAGCCATCTAGTGGTCACACTTTGCATATGTCACCTATGAGTTCATTGGCTTTCTGTTCAGGTGTTTGCAATTATCTTGCATCTACAAAAGGGGAAATTGTGTGCTGAGAGCTACACTCTGAAGAAAGCTGTTTGTGCTGTTATGTGTGGGTTGTAACCCAGCTCTATTTTAACATGCACAAGTATTACCAATGTTTGACTGAATATCAGGCCAAACCAGATTTGCCAGTACTATGTGTGACAGACATCTTTGCTGATTTTATATTGCCGCCTGTGGCATTTTCTGTGTGCTGTTTCCCAGAATGCCTTACATGAATATGTTGTTTTCAGTACAAATAACAGGAAAGAAATGCTTTAACTCTGGCTTTGTCCCTTTGTGTTTGGTGCGCTTGTCTCATTAAAGTCACATTTGACTTTAATGCCAACCATTTTCCTTACCTTTTTAGATCAGTTTCTAACCTGGCAGTTAATGGTTTCCATTTATTTTAGTCCACTATAATAATCAGTCTGACAGACTAGAAGTTTGATTGAGATAGGTAATCCATGGCAGTTAACATGTAGGTGCCTTTATTTAAAAAAAAAAAAAAAAATCAAAGTTACATTAATATTGTTATCATCGTGCAGCTGTGAGTGGGAACCTTTAAAAGGTGATTAATGGTCATGGCTCGATTTAAGTTTACGGTGGGTGTGTTTTGTATGAATTCTGACGACTACAGATTGACTTCTTATTTCACGAAGTGTTTAAGCCACACTGGACTACTGTTACTGCTTCCAATGGTGAAAAAGGCAACAGGCTCACCGTAGGTGTCGATCCTTGCAGAGCGCCACCATAACCAGCAGGTTTCCAAACACTGTCATGATGATGATGATGGAGAGGAAGATGCTGAGAACAATCGTCTCTAGCAAACTCAGGAATTCCTGCTGCTGCTCCTGTTGTTTATCACCTGTGGTTAATATGTCATCCAACAAACTGCAGAATAATAAAAAAAGAAACCCATAACTTTGTCAGTTAGCATTCTGAAACTTTCATATATTCATCGTCCTCTCATACCTAAATGTTAAATTTAAAAAAAACAACCCATTACACTACCTGTGCCCTGTGTTCAAATAAATGTCAATTTAACCATATTTCTGCTGACCATTCACAGCATGTCCAATGAGATTACAGCTGACTAAGAAGCTAGGTAGCTTGTGTCTCTGGGTTTCTGAAAATTCGATCACAGTCTTAAAATTAGGTGTGCTTTATTTCAGCAAGAATTTAACTGTACTTTCTCATAAATCATACAATGATACATCAGTGTTGAGCTAAGCTCTTGGCACAGAGTCTGCACAATGCTGTGTGGTGAGCTCAGCCATGACCGCTTGTCACACGTGGTTGGCTTAAGACTTTGCTACTTAATCTGATTGTAGGTTTGAATTTGTTTGCAAAATTACCCTTAAACCTTAATAAGCAATTAGTAGCAATTATTAATTCAAATGAAACGAGACCAATTACAAAGTTCATTGTACATTTAGGCTGAGATTATAGTAAATTCATATTTACTGTTTAAAGATGCTTAAATTAACCCAGTTTTAAAGAGCAGGGTTTGGAAAAAACATGTTTAGTTGATCATTTAGGATGAGCTTTAATGTATTTATGACTTACAGTTGAGGTGATGCTGTGGCCATCACTGGTAATCTGCATTGAGGTCAGCAGAGGAGAGTCCTCATCACCCCATGTTCTTGCCCTGTTGACACACACATGCACACACACGCTACGTAATTGTCCTGTCTCTTGCAGTAAGTCTGCATTTTTCTGGAAATGGTAGCTAGCTTGTGTGAACAAACAGGCTGGATTTCTAGTTATTTGTCGATCTTGCCGCTGCGTTAAGTCACCAAAAATGTGATATTTGCTCCTAAAATAAGTAACTGGATCACAGCTTGAAAGTGAGTAATATTTATAAGGCAAATAGACTGCAACAGGCAGCAGCTGTCTCTGCCAGATTCCATCAGGATGTTAGTTTGTCTTTGTAATGCAATACTAATACCATGCTTTAGTGAGTACCACAAGGGAAATTCTCCTTTCTTATTCCCCTGTCAAGGGAGGTTAAAGGTCAAATATCACTGCCTGAACAGTACCTCAGGGACTAGTAGAGATTCAGCATATTCTGGTTTTCCCTGTGAAAAGACAGTCTGCCTGACCCCACGGCCCTTATTTAATCTGGTAAATAAGATAAACATATAGATTTTACCAACAACAGCCTGAGGTAATGAGAAGACAATTAGTTTACAAACAGATGAGGGGGGTTAAAGCACTATCTCACTCTCCACATGGACTCTACTTTACTGTCTTTTTTTCAGTCAAATCAATAAATTCTGATTCTGATCACAATAGAGCCTTTTTTCTTCTGCTTGGCTAATTGCAGCTCTCTAATGAAGTCCATGAGCATCAGTGGATGCTCTGGAAATCAATCCTAAAAGAACAAAGAATTCCAAGACTGGAAATGAAACATCATTCTACAAAATGCAGAAAACAAACACACTGTATCCACAAGAAGCTAAGTTGTCAGTATCTTCTATTGCATGTCTTGGTGGCAATTTTGAAAATAATTATTTTATTAAGAAAATGTTACTGCTTAGGGGTGTAATTGTTCAATGGTTCAGCCTCATCCCACTTCTTCTTCCCTTGACTCCATCACTTCTGTCGTTCTGGGCCCAAATAACAAGAAGTTACTTCCAGGCTTCAAAATGTCAGTAATTGTAATGTCCGTCTCATGTAACATTCATGTTTTTTTATTTTCCTTTGTTATCCTGTTACTACTAAAATGTATTTTGCTTTACTATTTCTGTGCATCTATCTGGCACTGGTAACATGGTGTAGTTGACAGGTCAAAATCAGTTTTAAGGGATATGACAAAAAAGGTTTGAGGTTTGAGTCATTTTATGGTTAATTTATGTTCTTGAGTAACAGGAGAGGGCCTTTTATCAGTATAGCTGTAGATGCCTTATCAGTTTTAAGCACCTATTACAACATCTGCTGCGTCTCTGCTTTTTTATGACCACTGTCTTGTCTTATCGCAATCGAGGGTCAATATTATCCCTGGCAAACTGTGACAGCCGGCAATCCTGTCAACAACACTTACTTCCTGTAGACAGAACACCATTTACTATATGTGATCTGATAACTCTCAGTTCTATGACCTGGTACCATCAGTGCAATATTGGCTATTGATACTTTTTTATTCTTATGTAAGCATAGTTTACTAGACTGAATCTTGTCATGAAATCAGAGAACTTAAGACTGACTCAGTTCAGAAGACAATTACAGCATTGGTCTGTGAAACTGGTCTTGATTTTTTTGCTGGTCCCAACCAGCCAAAAGGGCTGAGATTCCCTGATCTATTCAACAGCTTTTCCAGCTCTGACTTGTGCAGAGTTTGTGTTTTAGACACATACATAATAAAATTCATGGGATTGTGGATACATATATATTTTCTTACATTTGACCTTACTTTGCACCCCTTGAATCTGCAAGGGATGTACTGAAAGTAGCACTGAAAATTGAAGTTGAGAGCAGGGGTGACAAGAGTGTGACAGAGTGTGTTTGCTTTTCTATCAATAGCTCCACTTCCTTGAGGAGAGAAGTGAGATAACACAACCCAGAGAGATTACATCAAAGCCTCATTGTTGAAGAGCATACATGCCATCTGTACTTACAAGGGCCAATAATACACTATGTTCTTGTTTCTGAACACGTGAAGACCATGAAGACAGATTACAAAATGATGTGGCCCCTGGGCATAATTGCAGTAAAGCTCCCCTGCCATCACCATCTTTGGTGGTCAAGTATCCCTATAGTTTGATTCCTAAACAGTGGTATGTGTGTCCCAAGGGGTACTAATGTAGTTAAAAAAAAACAAAAAATCCCAACATACTCATGTTTAAGAGCGGCAGCCTCAGTCCTCAGTCCATGTCTACCAACACAGAATGCGTTCAGGAACAGTGTTGAGTGTAGCTCATCAATACTTTGGCAGAGCTCAGAGCCCAATAAACAATCACTGTTGTTACTATGGTTAAAATAGACTTGAAGACTAAAAAAACACTTTGGGTTGTGAAACGTGAGCCTACACGAGGCCTGTGTAGACAACTGTGTTGATTCTAATACAAGATTAGAATAGAAGCACTGAAAAATGTGGCTGAAATGTTTTCTGTGTAGACAAACTGACTGCATGGGACACCCCACCACCACCACCACCACCACCAGCCTGAGCCATATGTAACACCCTGACACCACCCTCTGCTGTTGACAGTGAGTGAAAACCAATTAGCAAGAAAGCAGAGAAGTTGAAACAGAAAGTTAAAAATCATGATAAATGGTTGTTCAAACCTGCTTCAGCAACTCTAAGAGGTAGCAATGCCAATTCAAACTTGACCAAATATACACAAAAAAGAGACCAGGCCTAAACATAAACAACACCATAATCTGTAAAAATTTCCTAACATTTTGTTGACGAACGGATATTTCAGCTCATCTGACAGGACTGTGGGGGTTTGTCAGACAAAGAAGGTTTAGAACCACTGTCTTAATCTGACTTAAGGGTTCAATCTACTTTAATCAAATTTGGTCTATATGAAGTGTCATCCGACCAAATCTAAAGACAAAATACAAGTGTTAATACTTGGTCTGAATGGCCACATGTTATATGATGAACGGTACAAATAGGAATAATGGTGCACAATTTTGATCAGTCTATTTAGGGCATTCACGGTGTCACACTCAATGGTATACATGAAAAGTGACGGAAGTAGTTTTTATCAAGTATGAAAAAAGAGATCTTGAGTAAGTAGTTCAAATCCAAGCGGCAACCTCCGGGACTGAAAAATGAAGCCAATGCAGAAGTGCCAAAAACTGCAGTTCCTTGAATGGCCACTTGAGGCTGGCTCCAAAAGCGAGTCAATCCCCATAGACCCCCATGTTAAAATGCCCAACTTTACAGCAGAAATAAACATGTTTACAGCCTGGTACAAAAAAGGTTTTGGTCTCTATAGCTAATTTCATGACAACTGTACGGGGGGTGAATTTTTTTATAACTCACCCGTTTAAATTTTATTAAGCCGTAAAGTTATGCATAAGGTGTGACAGGTCAACCAGCCGCTCGGTGGTTTGTATCAGCCATTCGGCCCACTTCTTTGCCCATTTTTGATTGGCTGGGAATTAGGCAGAGTCACGTACTGCCTCACTTTGAGCTTCAAAACCGCTCTTCAGAAACCAACGAGTGACGTCACAGTAACTACGTCCATATTTTTATACAGTCTATGTTCAAACGCTGCCTACTTTCCAATAAGCATACTGATTTGAAGCATACTGACTTTTTTATGGGGGCTCTGACCCCTTGTGCCCCTGGGCTGGTCCCTGCTAGACCTGCTCTGTAATCCATCCATGATCAGAATACAAGAACACTAATTATGCATAGACAGTAAATAAAATCAAATGTCAAGTTACTGATGAAATAATTCAGCTCAACAATGGTGCACAGATTGGACGGTGTTCAGATTTCCATTCCCGTTACAACACCCAATTTTCAATAACACAAAAAATTACTGATTGCTGTTTGCATCTTAAATGGTCCATAGAGGAAACTGTAATCAGCATGATACTCTCACTCTCTCTCTCTAACACATACGCGTGCACACACACACACACACACACACACACACACACACACACACACACACACACACACACTCACAAGCACACAGAAATCATCGTTGGACAACAAAACTAACACTACCCACTCCTCTACTCGTTGCTCACTCAGTTACTCACACATCGGACTCTAAGGAATGAGAAAATATTTGCTCAATCTGAATTTCAACGATCAGAAAAAAGAACAGGGAAAGAAAGAAGGAGTGAGAGGAGAGTGGAGCCCTATTTCTGACAAGTTGCTGCGGGGTCTCCTGTGTGATGTGCGTCCAGGGAGGCGTGTTTTCACAGCTCACTGTGTCCATTTCACATGAGACTGACACGGAGCTGAGCTGTACAGAAAGAACTCTGGAGAGCAGAGGGAAAGGAGAGAATAGATTGCTATTTTGGCAGTTTTTTATATTTCCTGCACAGCCTGAAGTACGGTTGTTATTAGTTATTGTTTATATTACTGATCAAACTGTGTCTAGTGATTTTATTTTATTTTTTTTATCATAATCCTTAGTCGTTGTTATTGATTATAATCAACACTCTGGCAATAAATACCACACTAAATCGAAATGCATTACCCTAAATTAAAAAAGTCAAAGAGAGACAGTCGGACATGCAGGTTGAGTTTCTCATAGGTAATACAGCTTTGAAAATAGAAGTAACCTCACTGGGTTTGTAAACCAAAAACCAATTTGATGTGCAAAAAGTCACTTTTGTTTTATGTCAGAGGAACACGGAAGTGCAAAAACTGTGCTGCAGTCAACTTGCTGACCGCGTCGTTAAATTCATTACATTAAGTTTTTTTCAGCTGCCTTAATTTTTTGCCACACTATAGCATCATAACTCTAGAGATACCAAAGTTGTCTGTCAGTCGGTCCGCCACTTTGGTCCAGACTGAAATATATCAATGTATTTTGTAGAGACATTCATGGTCCTCAGAAGATGAATCCTACTGAGGCTGGAAATCAATTAGAGTCAACTATTGGAGGGATTCAAATTTGGTACACACATCTGTGGTGTCAAGAGGAAGAATCCTGATTACCTTTCCTCTTACATCATGAGGTTGACTTTTGCGGTTTTAAGTGAATTGTCTCAACAACTACTTGCTGTTAAATATGTTGCAGATATTCATGTCACATCATCATGTCATCATATCACCAGATTAGAATTGAAATTTGTCCAATAGTTTGTTTTATGACAAATACCTGCAGAACTAATGGCATTCCCATCAGACTCAGCTGTAGTTTGTGTTTAGTGCTAAATGGTCTAGCATGCTAACACATTGAACTAAGATGGTAAACATGGTAACAATTATGTCTACTGCCTGCTAGCATTTTCACTGTAAGCATGCTGTAAGCCATGCAAAGGCTAACAGAAGAGATCAGTTCAAGTCAAGACATTTCATCACATACAATATCGATAACTTCTTGTAGAATAATCCTAAACAGAATATATTATCTATTATTTAGACAGACAGACAGACAGACAGACAGATAGATAGTTAGATAGATAGATAGATAGATAGATAGATAGATAGATAGATAGATAGATAGATAGATAGATAGATAGATAGATAGATAGATAGATAGATAGACAGATAGACAGATAGATGGATATGGACTGATTGATAAACAAAAACAACAAGACAGACAGATGTAGAAGGACTGAGTCATGGGCTGCACAACCTGCGTAGCTGACAGACGTCTGAAAACCTGACTGATTCAAGACATCCCTAGAAAGATGTAGTTTTCTCTTGATGCTATCCCATCCTGTCTTACATTGGAAGATGCAGCTGCTGGTATCAGATCTGCCTTCCCTTCAACAGCTACAATGGCACTCACTCTCTGTTGACAGTCAGTGACAACAGGTGTTGTTAAAAGGTGTAAAGTGGTGTAATTTTATTCTTTTTTTCTGTAACAACATTTGTAATAACTGTCTGGCACTGCCTTTGGCATTCAATATGAAATGTGTTTTTACAAAAAAACAGTTATTGCACTTTATGCCACACACAAACCTACACACTCCCAAGCAAAATGTCAAATCTTTGAAAAGTTACTTTAAGTCTTGTTAAAAGAGATGTGTCCAACACTCTCTGTGTCTTTTTTTCCTTATCATGTCTCCACACAAACACACACTTGCACACACACACAGATATTCCACTATATAAACAAAGATTTTCCAGCATGTGTTATACTGAAATCTAAACAAGTATAATTTGCAATGTGCTCTTCTTGACAATGTTCCCGGGAGTGATGCTGAAATTATTTGTACTGTAACAAAGGTCAAAAAGTTGAAAATCATATTAATTTGATTAAACAGTAGTGTGTTGTGACAAATGCATTGCTGTGAACACAACAAATGCAGCAAATTAAATGCACTTTAACTCTCCACTCACTTGTTTTCTTTTCAGGTGGGAAGTAAATACTTCTCACATAATTTCACACCTCAGACTGTGAGAGGACTGAACCGTGTGTATGTTTGTGTGTGCGCACATTTGTTGATTTGTATGTGGAGGAGACTCTGGTCCTGTTGCCAGGAGACTGAGAGGTATCATGCTCTCCAGTCTATCCTCCTGCAATTTTAAATGTTTGAGTAAGAAAGGCTGACTTTTAAACCAACTACTGCCAGAACAGATGCTCTCACCTGAAGCTGTGAGGTAGCTGTTGATCAGTGTTGATACACATTAAAGGGCAGTAGAGCTGAAAATGTTGTGGAAAATATCAAATTGCAATTTTTGACTGATATTACAATTGTTTTGTAGTTGTGGTCTACATAGTTTTAAACAAGATATGATTTTCAAGCAAGATTCCAAGCATTATCACAAAAGTGTCATGTTGAGACTTACAGTATCTTGAGTCAGATTAAATAAAGCAGTTGTTTTTTGTATTTTGCATGTACCTGCCATTACTAAATAATTTTCAATTTTAATTGTGCCATCACAAATGGTGCTAAATTTAGTGATAACAGCTACATATAGTAGTTATGCCAGTAGCCAGTTATGGTAAAAATGCAAACTGTTGATATTTCTGATATCTGACTGGCGACACCAAATGCTGTGGACAGCTCTGCTCTATAGCTGTCCACAGATAACAAGACACTGTTAATTAAATCATAATTAAAATCGAAGCTCTTGCAATGAGAAAATTGCACTCTCTCAATTCTCAATCTTTAACATTGCTAATTACTCATTCAGCCTTGGAAGGCGGGGTTATAGGATAAAACTGTTGATATTCTACATTCTTCTTATTACCAACAAATTGAATGAAAGACCATATGCAACAATTAATCAATCCTACTAACAAGTATTGTCTTTCTAGCTAAAGCCTGATATATTCTTCCATGCCATAGACTTCCTCTATTGTTCAAAAACTATTAAAAACACATCAATGAGCCACACTGTTGTACTGGGTGACACGAGCACTGTAGTAAAACCCACATAAGCTGTACTTAAATACTCAATAGCTCAACAAATCTGCAGCTGAAAATAATCCCCAACAAATCCACTATTTACTCTGGTTTGAATAATGTTGGCTAAAAACTACAGTCCCAACCTGTTTTAGGAAATGATTTAGCCTTTAAAAAAACTACATTTGTGACTTCTTTTTAATATTTAGTCTTCACTAGGATCCAATAGGCTTTTCGATGAGAGCCAAAGACAAGGTGGGTAGTAAGTAAGTATTGAGAGAAGGACTAAAGCAATGTTGATTTTGGGTTTTTTTAAATGTAATTTGTTGAATATTAGAAAAGTAAGGAATATCATCAGTCTTATCCTTGAGGAGAAAATATAAACAGTACTACATGTATCATTCAATCCAAATTACTACTATTATTATTATTATTATTATTATTATTATTATTATTATCATTATTATTTCACTTTCCCTGAACCTGTAACCTTCATTTTATGATTCGTATCTTGTATTGCATGCAGATAGTTTGTGTAGGTGAAGAAAGTGATAGCAACAGCACAGGAAGAGCAAGAGTTTTCCAGTCAAGTAAATAAGCACTCCTCAAACTGCTCTGAGTAGCTGCTTTGCATATTTATTTTTTCTGCTATTTTGAGTACAGAAATGGGTCTTTCTGCCTCCTCTGCAATGACTCTTTTGCTGTACAATTGCTAAGCATCAGTGCAAACGGCGGCCCTAAAAAGAGGCATTTCTTTTAGGACTAACATCAAACCTTTCCCATCATAGAAAGTCAAAACCTGTGACTGTGACAATATTTTTGGAGTGTATCTTTAAACAGTTGCCAAATGTTACTGATTGGTATGGTGATGAGGACTCAGTAGTGGTGGAGGTGGTGGAGGTGTTATTTACTCATATGTTAAGACCTGCAAACAACATTTGCTGAATTTCTTTTTTGAAATAAATGCACTTTGAGCCTCATACAGAAGCCAAAATGTGTTTATGGGTGTTACAGTGGGTCGTACCTTTAGTACCTAAGGGCAGGGGTATGCTTCCACCACATGAAAAGATAAAAAGTGTTTATGGCTGTTCCACACTCAAAGGCAGGGTGAAAATCTGGCCATCACAGAGAGGGGTAAGCTACGATAATTGTTTAAATATGGGGACAACGATACACATCTTTAGACAGCCTCTCTATCAAGACATTCATTGTGTTGCACTCATTTGAACACATGAAAAGTGACAGCAATAGTTCTACTAAGAATGAAAAAAGAGAGCTTGAGAAAGAACTTCAAACCCTGCTTATTTTCTCACTTCCTCACACCTGACCAATCACTCTGTATTAAAGTCATATCCCTCTATAAATGAAGGCTACAACATCACACACAGTTTCACAAGTCTAGAGCCCTTTCTGCTCAATTGACATGGAACCACTGGGAAGATGACTAATGTTTTTGCCACTGTCTCTGACTGCAGCAGAATTCAAAGAGTACAAAACAGAAAGCAGAACTCCTGTCAGTTTAACTCAGCAATAATCAGCCAACAGCAAAAAACACTATCCAGTCTCGCACACACACAAACACACACAACTGACCGCAGCAGCAGGAAACAGAGGAATTGGAGAAATGACAATTTTTGTTTGCTCAAGAACAAATTGGTTTGGGATGCCAATCAAAACCATGAAATAACTCACCAGCAGCAGCAGCAGGCGGCACACCAACACACAGCACACACACATACTTTCTATGGGTTGGAAAGGCTTCTACAGTAGAAGGATGTAACACTAAACTCTTGACTGTAACCAGTACACATTAAATTCTTAAATCTGCGGTGGAAAGAACATTAAGAGCGCACTGGATGTCACTAAAACCCTTGTGGAAAAACATATTTAAGTGGTGATCTCTCAGATCCATGTTTTGTCTCCATCTTTGTTGCTCAGCACTTGTTGCTGTATTCTTCAATGTAATGCCCAGGGATCACCTGTCGATCAGATAAATGACCTCTACCTTTGCATTTTCTATTGATTAAGTTTGAGCTTATTTTATGAAATGTGACCCACAGAGGGTGAAGTGTGACCTCCACACCACACACTGGGTTTGGTTTTATTTTTTTCTCTATATTTGAAAATGCATTTTTTTGTTGCTTCCTGATTAGGAGACCAATTGTGTGTGTAACACAAACCACACCCATGTGAGATATGGGAATGAAGATCACCCTTCCTGCCCAGCTGCCAACTATTTGGACTCAATTACTGAAATTATCTCAATGGTTTGTAACTTGGTGTCCTTCACTATAACGGCAGCCCAAAAGAACAGGTGAAAAAAACCTCATCAACATGAAGCAGAGAAGAGCAGAGGGCTATTGTTGAGGGAGCTGGTCTGGATCAAGAGCAAAGCATGTGCAAAGCAAGGTGAGCCCTGGTGGTAGAGAGTTTTAGCCTGGCCTGGCATGTTTTTAAGTAATTTGTCTTTTAATGGAAGGATGAACGTTTTTTAATAGAAAACTAACCAAGAGGAATTAACCTCTGGATGAATACACTGGGAATGTGCAATAGACTAATTATTTTTGAGGGACCAACATTATAGGGGGAAGCCAAAGGAAGGAAGCCCGACTGTGTCAAGTCAGGAGGTGGCAAACCTGGCTGGAGCAGCCAACAGCTGGAGAGAAAGGACATCAGGATTTGAACTCCCAGAAGCTTGAGTGGAAGTGCCTCACCCATAAATCAAGGCCTGTCTAGGTGGGTGGATTTTTTTTTTTCAGAAATACAGACCATGACTGCACAAAAACGCACCTGTGGCCTGTTCCTTTGATTAACCCACCTCTCTGTGTCTAGAGCCAGTCCAGTCCAGCCTGCAGTGTCCCTGGGCCCTTGAGTGCAAGCCTGAACAACTTCAACCCTCATTTTCTGACTATAACTGTATCCCCAAAAGAAAATAAACTGATGTTCAGACCTGCCTTCAGAGTTGGTGTAGTGGTTTCTTACCTGGTCGCTCTTAGGACTCTTTTTTTTCAGAGGCTTGAGGCCCCATCCCTCTAGGTCCCACCATCATAGAAGACACACAGAAGACTTCAAGCTGCCCCCAGAGACCAGGCTTGGAACACGGCCTTGGGGACCTAAAACCGGCCAGGGCACCAGAGGGACCAACAAGAGCGACCTATCTCCAGTAAGTGTGACATTAGCGGACATATGGCGAGGGAGTGTAGGGTGACAACACCCAACAAGTAATTCCAGCCACTACAGACCTGGTGGCTGGAAATGATGGCAATGGTCCAACCCAGACAAACCGTTCACGATTCATAGGGACATGTCATCAGGTAAAGGTGTTAACTAAGGGCAAAAAAATCACATTTTTGCTGGACACTTGGTCTAATGTGATATTAATGTCTGAAGCCTGTTTTAAGAGACTGTTTGAAGAGCAGAAGCTGGGGGATGAAAGCAACCTCGATTGGCTGAAGCTGCGGTAAGCAAATGGGTTGGCAATCCCTTATGTGGGCTATGCAGTAACTGAAGTACAAGTGGGGGACATTGTTTTGAAGGACATGGGGATTGTGATTTTGGAGAGTGATCCAAACAACCCAAATGCATTACCCATCCTGGGCATGAATGTCATTGTTCCATGCTGGGATATTCTCTTCTCTAAGCCACAGGTACAGATGCAGGCATGGCCCCCTGAAGCTACTGCTAACACTCAACATGTGTGGGCAACAGCTTTTGAAGACTGCCAGAGAATTCAGGCTGCCACTCCTGCACAACAGACAGGGACTCTTTGCACAGCTTATTGCCACCCAGTGATGATCTTTAGACAGATTGAGCCAGTAATTTGGGCCAGGGCTCCATCCACATTGAAGAAAAAACATTGTATTTTGGTGGAACCACTTGAGGGCCCTAGTACAGTTGCAGTTGCCCAATCACTGGGAATGGTCTGGAGGAGCAGAGTCCCCATCAAGGTGAGGAACCTTAACCCTTTTCCTGTCACCTTAGGTTATCAGCATTTTTTCCATGGAAAGCATCCAAATCCAAAAACTCCTTGAAATTACCCTTGAACAAACCAGGCCAGGCATTGTAGAAGTTGGCGTGTACAAGGTGAGCTAACCAGAATCTTTGCAAATATAGAGGCCATGATATACAGAAACCAAGATCTGTCCACAGACAAACAGGAGAAATTGAGAAGCCTGCTCAAAGTGTGGACATGTCTTTGTTGTGCATGAAGAGGGCTATGGCCAGACGGATGTAATCAAGGCCTCCATCCCCACAGGTATGGCACCCCCAATTACAGCATTACCGGCCTATCCCCTCTACTATGTACCAGGAAGTGCGAGAGCTATTGAATAAAATGATTCAATCTGGGTTGGTTAGGGAGAGCACCAGTCCCAAGGCACCTGGGCCACCAATTGTCCTGGTATGCAAAAAGAATGATGAACTAAGATTTTGTGGTCTATTGGAAGCTAAATGCAGTTACACATGAAGATGCTCACCACCTTCCTAGAACTGAAGACACTTTGACAACATTGACAAAAGCTAAGTACTACTCTACACTTGAATTGGCAAGTGACTATTGGCAAGTGAGTTTCTGAAGTTGATAGAGAGAACTGCTTTTTGTACCCCTTTTGGGCTGTATAAATTTGAAAGGATGCCATTTGGCCTCTGTAATGCTCCTGCAACAATCCAAAGATTGATGCAAAGCTGCCTAGGGAGTCAAATCACAGTCTGCCCTGATATATCTAGATGATGTGATAGTATACTCACCAGATTTTGACACCCATTTACATCACCTTGAATCAGTGTTTGAATGACTGAAAAGCTACTGATTGAAATAACGCCCAGACAAATGAGTTTTATTTCAGAAACAGGTCAAGTTCTTGCATCACCTTGTGAGCAGTGATGGTGTGGCCCTGTCCCAGACAAGATTGTCAGTGAACAGAATTGGCCAGCCCCACAGACAATCCATCAGGTGCACTCCTTTTCTTGGCTTTACAGGATATTATCACCGGTTCATTGCTGGATTTGCAAGTGTTGCTAGGCCAATTTACTCTCCACTGATTGGAGTACCTAAGAACAAAAAACAGAATATCCCCATAAAATCGGATGAGAACTGCCAACAATTGTTTAACTTGCTGAAACAGAAACTGTTAGAAGCACCCATCCTAGCTCTTGCAGATTGTAAACTACCCTTCCGGCTGTACACCAATGCCAGTACTGTGGGCCTCAGGGCAGTGCTATCTCAAGTACAGTAGAGGAAGGAACGAGTGATAGCCTATGCCAGTAGAAGTTTATCACCCACAGAGTGGAATAACTCTGACTATAGCTCCTTCAAATTGGAACTGCTGGCTTTGAAATGGCCAGTGACTGAAAAGGTGCAACCTCAAGACCTAACACCCCTGCAGACTACACTGGAACCAGCACATTTGAGGGTTGTGAAGGTTGACTGGGATTCAGGATACTGGAAACAACAGGAGCACTCCACCCTTCAAAAGCTGGCTTGAGGAAGTAGGCCATCTCAGGAGGGAAGGCATCAAGAAGCCACCACAGTCCTGCGCTATATACAACAATCTCCGGTTTCAGCTGCTGGAGGGTGTATCAGTGAGAAAAATGCTACACCCTAGCTCACGAGGTATATCACCAAATCCTTGTTCCCCTATAGGAGCAACCACTGGAAGGCTTTCCATGGGCATCAGGGTGTAGCAAAGACCCCTTTGACTTTACATCAGAGTTTTTACAAGGATGTGTCAGTTTGGATAGACTCCAGTGAACGATGTGTGCGCCATAAAGGTCACTGTGATGGTAAGGTCCATCTTGTCCCTCTCCATGCACATGCACCATTGCAAATTGTTGCTGTTGACTTTCTGACACAAGGTAGACCAGCAGACTTCTACCAGTATATCCTAGCTGCAACTGATGTGTTCACTAAATATGCTTGAGCAATACCTACCAGAGACCAGACAGCTTCAACCACAGCAAAGAAGGTGTTAAAACATATTATTCAACCAATGGGATGCCCAGAATAGCTACACTCAGATCAAGGTGCCACTGTCAGAAAACACGGTCAGAGTTTCAGTCGGACATTATTGAACATGTTGGCAACATTGGATGAAGAGAAACACACCAGGTAGGTGCAATACATACCAGAACTGCTTCAGGCCTATAACAACTCTGTTCATGCATCCACTGGATACATCCCCCACTATCTGATGTTTGGATGGAATGCCCACCTGCCAATCGAGCTGTCCATGGGTACAGCAAGAGCTACGGAGAGCACAACTACCCAGGAGTGGGTCAGAAGGCATCATGAGCAGCTGATGCTGGCCTTCCATATGGTAGAAGAACCCACCCAGAAAGTCACAACCCAGATGAAGGAGAGGTATGATGCTACAGCCAAAGCTACCCCATTGCTCCTAGGAGAGAGGATTCTAGTCCACGTGACAAAATGGGCAAGGTAAATTGGCAGTACACTGGGAAGAACATATCCAGATTGTAGTTGGCTAGCCTGACCCTACTAACCCGACATGTAAAATACAGCTGAAGGGTAAACACAGTCCTGTCCGAGCGGTTCATTGTAATAGGCTGCAAGTATGTCCTTTTTCATCCTGATACCTGCTCACACACAAGTAGTGCACTGGAAGCAGATACCACAGCCACCCGGGATGCAGCAACGGCACCATATGAATAGTTTCTGTGATTTTACCCATAAAGTTGCCCAGTATAGGCATCAAAAAGTTGGGGAGTGTGTCATGAAATGTGACACACAGAGGATCAAGTGAAGGAACTGCCACACCACACACTAGGTTTGGTTTTATTTTTTTCTCTGTATTTGAAAGTGCATGTTTTTTTTCTTTTTTCTTTTTTTGCTTCCTGATTAGGAGAACAGTTGTGTGTGTGTGTGACACAAACCACACCCATACGAGATATGGAAGTGGAGATCACCCTTCCTGCCCAGCTGCCAGCTATATGGAGTCAATTACTGAAATTATCTCATTGGTGTGTTGCTTGGTGTCCTTCCCTATAAAGGCAGCCCAGAACAACAGGCAAAAAAACCCCTGATCAACATGAAGCAGAGGGAGGCAGAGGGGCATTGCTGAGGGAGCTGGTCTGAATCAAGAGCACTGCACATGCAAAAGAAAGTAAGCCCTGGTGGTAGAGTTTGAGCCTGGCCTGGCATGTTTTTAAGTAATTAGAATTTTAATGGAAGGATGGACATTTTTTAATAGAAAATTAACCAAGTGGGATTCACTTGTGCATGAATACAATGGGAATGTGCAATAGACTAATTATTTCTGAGAGACCAACACTGTAAGGGGAAGCCCAAGGAAGGAAGCCCAACTGTGCCAAGTCAGGAGGTGGCAAACCTGGCTGGAGCAGCGAACAGCTGGAGAGAAAGAACACCAGGATTTGAACTCCCAGGAGCTAAAGTGGAAGTGCTTCCCCATAACCCAAGGCCCGTCTGGGTGGGTGGATTTTTTTTTTTTTCTTTTCAGAAATACAGACTATGACGTCCAGTCAAAGGCACCTTTGGCCTGTTCCTTTGATTAACCCACCTCTCTGTGTCTAGGGCCAGTCCAATCCAGCCTGCAGTGTCCCTGGGCCCTTGTGTGCAAGCCTGAACTTCAACCCACATTCTCGGACGATAACTGTGTCCCCAAAAGAAAATTGATGTTCAGACCTGCCTTCAGAGTTGGTGTAGTGGTTTCTTACCCGGTCACTCTTAGGTCTCTTTTTCTTTTTTTTTTTTGAAATTGCATAGCAGCAATCTTTGTAACACTTATAGATAACACTCTTTTCTATGTCAGTACAGCCCTGATGGCAAACACTGCCAGCAGCCCCGGTCCAGTGTTTGGTATGTTACTAGAAAGTGGATCAACTCATTACATACTCTTGGAAAAGTACTTGCATTACTTTATCAATTGCTCAACAGCAAAAGTAATTAGGTACATTAGGCTACCTGTTACATTACATTTGGTAGAGGTTAGCTACTTCCCCACACCTCCACATTAGTCTGGATGGATAAAGACCAAAATTGATATCAATCCATCAAACTCCCAGGAGGACTATGAACAAGCTGACCCCCATACTTTCGAAGTAACTGAACACCACTGAAATTCAAATTGTAATCCTCTCTCTTCATGTTGTAGAAAAATAATAACATTACTGTAATATGCTATTAAGTAATGCGTTAATGCCCAGATCTTCAATGTAAAGCACATTAAAGAGCTTTACTGTTATACAGTAGGGTAAGGGTTATATCAGTAAGTAAAACTGCACATTTGTCAGATGAGGAAAAAGATGGAATACCTGGTTCTGCAGTGATAGCACCTCAAACTCACAACCTTCTGTTGACAAGTGGGCCACTAGCCTAGAATAGTTATGACAGATCCTGTTGGATAAGTCTGCTGGGAATTAAGTCATTATCTCAAACCTGGGTCTAATGTTAGGTAGAAAATAGATTAAAAATCAAATACACACCCCACTAGCTGGCATTGTATCTTTTTGATTCTGCACATAATCTCTGTAGATGTGGCATGGCATATGATGTGATGTGCAAACAGGACGGTTAATCTGGTGGGTTTTTATAAACTACCAGCCTGTGTAAAAAATAGCTGAACAACCAGGCAGCATCTGGAGACACTTAGCCAAGTTTAAAGACCATATTTGGCAGCTAAAATAAATAAAGAGATTGGTGAAATTTTGGAAACCAGTGTGGCTGGAGAACAGATTTAGTTTTCTTGAGTTTCAGCTCCCAAGTTGAAAAGTGCCATTTGTGAGAAAACCCTCCACTCTTGCTTGTATTAAATTATTTAATTTGAGGAAGGACACTATCTTACTTTTTCTGATACCACTGATATGATTGAAGATAATCTTACTAATTGTTAATAGCTTTAAGCATTGGAGGGAATGATGTAAAGAAAATGATAAAAGTATTTTCAATCATCTACAGTCATCTTCTGTATGTGAACATGAATATGTCATTATACTGTATTTTCTTAATATGGACCCCAGGAAGAGTAGTTGTTGCCAAGGGAACAACTAAATGGGATCCAAATAAAGAATAAACAATATTCTCAAAAAGCCATGAGTTAAATATTATATCTAAAAATCATCTGTACACCCACTGTGTAGCAATATGAATCTGCTGCTTCAACAAGGTTAGACAAAACCTTAAACATATCCTCAAATCAACACTGTCACGGACAATTACTATCAAAAGGCCCTCATTTTCTCCCTCAGTGTAGAGGCGCTGACTTTTCCATGCGCTCACAGGGATGCACTAAATCACACACTAGCCTGCTAGCGTGACTGGAGCAAGATGCAACTCTCAGCGGATGGAGCATGTCTTCTGAATAAAGCTGTGTGGGTGAGGGTAATGGGTTGTGAGTGGGTAATTGAGCGTGCTAGGCTCATCACAATGAGGGTGCCAGCTCACTGGATGGAGGGGGTAAAAGGAGAATGACTGCAGAATATAGAGAATAACACACAAACATGTGCACTCAAGCACACACACACACACAAAGCCATACATGCACAAATGTGAGCAGACTGTGGAAATAAAAGCATCTACCCAGTCATCACCCAGTCTGTGCCTCCCCATGGGTTTAGTTAGGACTGATCAGTTTTCCACTTTCTCATAGCACCACTGTCCACATCAATATCTCCTTATCCACATGCTCTGCCGGGAAATTGTGCTTAAAATACGCACAAGAAAACAATTACATGGCAACCAATAAAGAAGGGAAAAAAATAACAACAAAAAGCTTCTTCTCATAAAGATTTTACACCAAATTAAACAATATAATTAAAAAAACCTCTTTATAATTCTGTCAGTCACTCTTTATTAATTCATTTGACAGATGTATGATGTTTAAGATGTTTAACTTGATGCTTTGCATGGCCCTCTTTTCATACTGCATACAGTAAGTCTATTTATTTAAATAAAACTTGTTTCTACAGTGTAGGGCCACATGACATTCTTATTTTACTGTCATAATATTCAACTAAAAATTGTAATCTTAAAGTTTTCCCCACACCAGTGAACGTACAACATGCTGTGTATGAGTAACTTCACCGTAACTCACAGAACAAACTCATGCACTCACATTCAACTCATGCACTTGACAAAAAATTTTGCTGTACTTGTTGCACTAAAAAAGAAACCCTCTACTGTACTAATATTACCTGCTTCTTTCAAAATGCAACTTGTTGTCCGGGAATAGCTCAATCAGAACTTTTATCATCCTGTTAACCTGTAAACCTGAAATATAATCCTAACTCCATTAAGAGATAAACTTATAGTATGAACAGCTAAATCACTGTGGTGGGATAGTTAAGGTTTCACTTCAGCACAAGAAGAACAGCTGATTATTATCTATTTCAGATGCTAAGGAGGAACTGAGTTTTGTATTTGTTCTTTTTTATGTGTGTACTTGAATTTTGCCACGTTCACTGCTTAAATACATTTAGGCATTAATAGATGACTGAAACCACAGATCCCAGTTTAAGGGAAACCCTGCATGCGCTCCCACACAGGGATGTCAGAAAATGTCAAAAAAGCATCAAATAATTGGAGACTGATGGCTGAACATCAACAGACAAGGACGTAACTAAGTGATTTTATTGACTGTATGGGTTCAGCAAATGCTACCACAGTTTCAGCTTCAGAGAGTCTGCAATTTGAGCATATTCAAACATTATTGGTTGCCTGCAAAATCAATCACAAAAATGCACTGTTTATTATCAGTTTGCTTGGAAACCTGTGCTTTTTAAGTTTTCCTTGCACTTGGTCTGCAACTAATGGTTATTACACATTATTGATTGATTTGTGGAGCAGTTTTCATATTCATCTATTTGTTTAGTATCCATAACATCTTGGGAAAAATGCCCATCACAGTTTCCCAGACCCTAAGGCAGTGTCTTGAAATAGCTTCTTTTGTTCTACCAACTGTCCGAGAAAATACCCACAAGAATATAAAACAGAAAAAATGGCAAATCTTTGTGAAGCTGGTGAATGTTTGGCATGTCTGCTTTATATATGACTTGAATGATTAATTGATAAAGTTGCAAAAGTATTGCCATCACTGTCTCTTGATACCAACAGAAATCTCACATTCCTCCTTTCTACACCTAGACCTGCGGAAACTTGCTGAGCTCTCTGAGATGCTTGTTCAGGTGTAGGTGTAGTTACATGTATCTCAGTGGGTGGGGTCAGAACCAGTCCCATGTTAGTTAACATATGGCACTGATCTCCTTCTGTGCAGCTGTAAATGGCTTATTGTGTGAAAAAAGAATAACAACTAGGCTCACTGTGTGCAGACAAACCACAAGGAACATTAAGTAGGCGATAGGACCAAGTCAAAGTGCTCATATCAGTGTTGACAGCACTGAGTTGAATTTACACTATTGCCTATTTGACAACTTATCTCTGTTGATAACCAAGAGTCAAAACGGATGTGGTGCCACGCATGAGGTTGGGTGACAATGATAATGAATAAAGCCTGGTTAGCCATAGGAACCAGGCTAATAAGTCGGTGTTGGTACAGACAACCTAAAATTAGCCTGAAGGTGGTGGCTTTCTCCTACAAGTCTACAGAGAGAGGCTAATAAGGACAGCGCAGTAGGCGATAGCAAGGACAAGACATTAACTGTTTCTAGTAAAGACAGAGAGCAGGGCTGATCCACAAAATCACTTTTCTCTGTGACTAAAATACTGTACTACCTTCATTTGCCAGTGACAGGTTACTTGAGTACACTCACTGTCTCTCAGCACCAGTTTCTTTCACCTGCCTGATTCATTTACAGATACTCATATCTGGGAACTGGCCAGGGCTATCAGCCTGCATATGGCTACTGGCCAGTGTTGGAATTGTACTTGGATGAGGCAGGAGTGCTTATTTCTTCTAAAATGATAGAAATCAAATCATTTGATCCAGATTCAAATTCTGTAGCAATAAATTGTTTAATAACTGTAAATCACCATCACTGCTTGCTTTCACAAATTGCCTTTTATTTATTTTGTCTTCTTCCCAGATGCTGCCAGAGGTTACACAACTGGGACCACTTATTCCTGGGAAACAATCTAAGGGAAGATAAGTGATGAGGTTGGTTGTTGGTTATTCTATTGGGGCAAATGTTGTGTGTTTAAGTGATAACACAGTGTGAATTCCATGTAATATGTTTTGTAGATGTGCCAAAAGATGTTGGCAAGCTAATGCTGGTTTGGACAAGATATCCTGAAAATAGGAGCCTCGTCACAGGAATGCAATTAAAGTGATTTATAATCAGAGAGGGGATTTAAACAATGACCTTTTAAATGACACCACTGTTTCCTTTCTTTTAAAATTCTACATCTCATGTAATAGTTTAGGCTTGCATCAGTCCAACTAAATATAAGTCATCCCTTTACTTAATACTTTAGCAAAGACTGCAGGGAAACAATCAGAACAGAAGGAGTGGGCTGTGGGTTTTCATGGTCGTCTTGTTAAGCTGCCATTTAATTTTTTTTTATTATGTTTGATTACATCACTGAAATGGGAAACATTTCAAGTGATTGAATGAGTCTTAAAATCTGCTGTCCACGTTTTTTAAATTTGCCTCAAGCTTCATGAAAACAATATGCTGGTCTCATGAAATCTCACAAAATATTACTCACATGCAATTAATACACTCTGTTGACAAGCAGAAATACATTTCCTACTGTGAGAAGGTACATAAAAATAGAGTATGTTAGAACTAGCTTGACATTAAACTATTGCAGCAAATAAGCAACAGTTTGTGATTTACAGAATGGAAAACATAACATGAGAAAACAGAGGAAATAAATGTAAAAAATGTCCCTTAGTCTAACCTTAACAGTTACCTATTTTTTTCACATGAATGGGTGAGAATATTATGTCTAGTAAAAACACACAGGTTATGCTGTCCTCCCAAGAAAAATGGCAGTTGTTTCAGCTAACGCCCAAAAATGACACGTTTACATTTAAATGTAAGATCAGAAGATGCTTATATATGATGTTCTGGAGGGCAATAACAAATGACATGATGTACTTGTATTTGTTTTTTTGCTTTGTGAATCTGTGTCGGTGCATCAGCTTGTCTGTCTGCATGTCTCTGCTCACTAGTACAGGATCATGTGACATGTAAATGTGTGAAGTGGAACCAGTGTCACCTGGAAAGGTTAGGATAACTTTATGCAGCTGCACTCTTTGGTCACACAAGTTGGTGTTAGGCTGGCTTAGAGAAAGTTACCATAGGTTTAAGTTAGAATTAAAAAAAAAAGTTCAAACACACATCACTTCCTTACTTTCCAGAATACTATTCAAATGTCAACCTCCTGTTTCTGGTTGTGACTCCATGCAGTCCTTTCCTTATGATCCCTGTCACTATTTATAGCCCGTCCACCTTCTGTGCCTTGTTGAACATTAAGCTCTTTTCACAACCCTTCATGAAATTAGAAACTTGCTTTTCAAATCTTTTCCACAACAAAAAACATCTCTGTCCCTCCCTTTTTTTCATCCCTCTCTTTATCTTGAACACACACAAACACATGCACGTGCTCACATAGTGTAAACATTACAATCTACGGTGTATCAGAGCAGTTATCTCACTGTTGCCCGGTATTCACTGTTTACAATCAATTAAAAGCTTAATCAACTGGAAAGCAGCCAAATACACAGCAGCAGTATCTGCCTTGCCTACTGAAGTGCATCACCTATATCAATAAACTGTGTACATGAGCATCTGTGTGCATACAATAATGTGTGTGTGTGTGTGTGGTTCATGTTTCTAATAGGCAAACCATAATAAAGTAATAAGGAAGGAGAAATTGCAGCATATCTGTGATGAAATGTCAGCGATCAGGTAACTGTGTTCGGCGGAAATTGAACAAGAACAAACCTTTTCATGTGTCCTGACAGCCAGCAAATGCTTTTTGAGATACTGACATGAAACGACGAATGTTTTTTGTAAATTTTTCAGCAAGCCAAAATAAAGACCCAGAGGACGCGCTTATCTTCTTTTCCCCTCACAAATGCCAGTTTTTTCCACATATCACACACAACTACTGTATGTTTATCCATCCATACTCTCAGATGGACACACCTCTGACTCATATGATAGAAGTCATATAATAAAACAAGTGATAAGACTTGCTGAGCCAAAGGAGGTTCAACTAAAGTTTAAGCACTTATTCTGGGGACAAGTTTCTCTGAATGTGTACTAAATATAAAACAAAAACTTTCTCTGCTTGAAGCCCCATTAACTTATTCTCCTGTGCCCCAATTGACATTTTCCTCTCAAAAGCTAACCTTAATGTGTCTACCTGTATAAAATATATATACCTGCACACTATATTTCTGTCAACAACAAGTCTTTGTACCTTTACACTGAGACTTTTCGTGATTGAAAGAAAACAACAAATAGTCACACTACAGCTGGTTAAATCATGAGCAAGGGGCAGATAATCAGATCAATGTGTTATCATGAACCTTTAAAAAGTAAATACACAGTTTATAGAGTAGAATAGTACCATACTGATGTGCAGTAAGTTAAAAGATATATATATAGTACCTTAAAGTGACCATGAATGTAGTTCAAAGATCATCATTTCTGGTTTGAAAGTGAGCAACATATATAGTAGAGAGAATTCGTCCAATAAATACATAATTTGTAAAAAATCATAAATATAACACGTTTTTGAAACTACATGCCAAGTAAATAGTTGTACTTAAGCATGTGAATGAGTCAAATAGTGAAGGGCAACATTAAAATTATAAACACCTAAAATGATGTGCGTTATATCTGGTGATTGCAGCCTGATTAATAAAGGAGCTTGATGGAGAGATGATGTCTGTGTCAATCAATGAATTGATGGCGATTAAAAAAATGTAGAACAAATCACTGTCTCATGCAGGCAAAGAGTATAAAATAACCTACTCTAATTCGAGTTTTCGATTCATTACATTTTATTTGACTTAGGCAGCGCTGTCGTTATCATCTGGACAGAAGTGTTTTAAGTTTCACTCAATGAACAAAACATGTCTCTTAACAGAAGAAACTTTAACTGTAAAAGCCTACAAACCGGGAAATCCTTTGCAAACATGTCTTTTTCCTTCCTTTCACCTCTGTTGAACTTTTAAAAAACATAACCCGTTTACCTGTGCCGGGCTGTTCGCCTCCGTTCCTCCGACCCAGACGCTGCGGTGGGTGTTAAAGGATCTCATATTCCGGTTTAAATGGGGGAAGAAAACCTGCCGCGTGCCCACAGAGCGCGAGCTGCAGATGAGTGACACTGAGCGACAGTCTGCCTCGTGCCATCGAGAGGAGAGGCAGAGAGAGAGAGAGAGAGAGAGAGAGAGAGAGAGAGAGAGAGAGAGAGTGAGAGAGAGAGAGAGAGAGAGAGAGAGAGAGAGAGAGCAGAGCAGTTAATACTGTATTGATTTAATTTAATACTGATTATTGATATGGATATACTGTACTTTATCTAATATTGTGTTGTTGCTAATATTACTGTTTTTGTGTATTGTCCAAATATTTGGTCAATTTGTACTTTGATGCTTTGGGAAAATAAAATAGTTCTTGTAACTTTCATGCCAATAAAGCATTGGCATGGGACAGACAGAGAGAGAGAGAGAGAGAGAGAGAGAGAGAGAGAGAGAGAGAGAGAGAGAGAGAGAGAGAGAGAGAGAGATGCAAGTAGCAGGTTAGAGATGGTGAGAGAAAGAGGTGTAACTACTTATAGCAATAAGACACATTTTCAACAAAAAAAAGAAAGAAAGAAAGGATACAATCTTAGACAGAGGGAGAGAGAGAGAAAGAGAGAGAGCACGCGATGCAGAGAGGAGCAGCTGGAGGGTTTTTGGTTTCAATCAAACAGTAATAAAACATACAGGTCTCATAATAAATCACAGACTGGAGTGTTTACACTTCTCTGAGAGAGACAGATGGAGAGTTGGAGAGAGAGAGAGAGAGAGAGAGAGAGAGAGAGAGAGAGAGAGAGAGAGAGAGAGAGAGAGAGAGAGAGAGAGAGAGAGAGAGTTTGTACTACTTTGTACAATGTGCTTTGGCAATACTGTACTTCAATATGGTCATGCCAATAAAGCCTCACTAAATTGAATTGAACTGAGAGAGAGAGAGAGAGAGAGAGAGAGAGAGAGAGAGAGAGAGAGAGAGAGAGAGAGAGATTAATAGATCTTAACATAATGTTTTATTGTTTGTATGTTAAAAACTGAACTTTTCCCTGTTTGTACTACCTTATTACCTTGTACAATGTGCTTTGGCAAT
The DNA here is from genome assembly GCF_914725855.1 of Thunnus albacares. NCBI lineage: Eukaryota > Metazoa > Chordata > Actinopteri > Scombriformes > Scombridae > Thunnus > Thunnus albacares. The sequence continues at coordinate 20,081,208 of NC_058123.1, read as the reverse complement.
ACAGTACCTCAATATAGTCATGCCAATAAAGCCTCAATTCAATGAAAGAGAGAGAGAGAGAGAGACAGACAGACATAGAGAGAGAGAGAGAGAGAGAGAGAGAGGGAGAGAGAGAGAGAGAGAGAGAGAGAGAGACGTAATCGATGCTGCCATCTTGTGGCCTTATAATGCGATGAGACGAGACACCGCTGATAACTGAAACAATTCAAAGCAGGGGCCCAGTAGACATGTAAAACTATCAAACAGTACCGGCACTGACATTAAAGGAATAGTTATACACTTTGGGAAATTATTATTTTTCAATTATTTTAAAATAATTCTTATCATTTTAAGCTTTCTTACGGAAAGTTAGATGCTACGTGTACAGTAACATATTCAGCTGCTGATGCCAGGTGATATTCGTTTGTTATTCTCTTTTAATATCTGAAGCAAGATTTTGTAAGTAAATTATGGAGGACCACAAGTGTCACAGAAATAGTAATAAAGCGTTTCATTAATTAATAAGTAATTGTATAATAAAAACAGGAATTAATCAATTGGTTTACAAATTAATTAATTAATTAATAAAGAAACACACTAAATTACAAAGTTAAGTGTTTTTCTTAAATAACACTTTAAATTACAAATTATTTGATAGTTTAATGGGCATTAAAAAGAATTATAAAAAGAATTTACAAATGAAATAATTATTCATCAACAAATTGTCCAAATTAAAAAGGGATTTACAAAAACAAAAAGTCAATAAGCACATCATTTAAAAATACATGAATGAACTCCTAGATACATGCAGTTACTGCATGATAAAAAGATAAATAACTGAATTTGCAAACTGAATTACAGCTTTTAATTGGGCATTTAAAAGGGCAGCTCCCTTTCCCATTTGCATTTCCTTTTCCTATTGGCTAACATATTGGCTACTACTTTCTATTCAATAAGATTAGGTTGATACATGTAGTGGCTTCTTCCAAAAGGGTTCACTCATTCACATGCTTTCAACAGGCACAGTTTGCACAATATTCTACTACACCCCATGGTAGCTTGGTGGTGAAGTGCCGCCATAAAACCATAAAACTAATAATCAATCACAATTATTGTTCCAGCACCAGAATAAAGGAAAGCTGTAAATACACAGAAGCAACGCTTTATTGAAAGGATGTCCGTTATACAAAACGGGAAATAGAAATCCGAAGTCCAGTTCACTACATGTGAACAGTAAATAATCCGTTTATCAGAGTCCAGACGGTGACATTGGTCAGAGAGAACAGAGTCAGAGTGTTGCAGACGATCTCAGAACGTCACCACTTTAGTCTGCTTGGGTTTGGCTTTCTTCACTGGAACATGAACCTCCTCATGGTCTGCACTCATATTGTTGGACAACCAGCCCACAGTCACAGAGTTTGCTGGAAGGACACAGTGAGGGAAATGTTAAAGCTCAGACACAACAGCAGCCACGCAGATATTAAACTGAATATAAGATGGTATTTTTAGGATGCCAATGTCTGTCTGTTGGCCCAACTAACCCATGAATTTTCAAAGTCTTGACTCTGTGGCTCCTCCTCAGAAAAAATGGAGACAATGCCTCTGATCTACCGTCTCCCGAGCCAATTTTAAGTTGTGATGATTGAGTTTTGTCTGTATGTCTGCTGGTTTTCAATATAGGACAAATGTGGGTATATGAAGGATAAGGGAGAGCTTCAAGAGTGCCATTAGTGATGTCATAAAATATTGAAAAAAAGCTCATATTCATCAATTATTCCTTGTTCTTAGTCTGAGTTTGATTTGGATGATAAACATGCTCTCAGTTTTGGAACTACAGCTCCCAAAATGCTTTGGTGGATGTTGCTGTGGGCTACAAACTTAAGTCCCGTTTCTTTAGCCTACATTTGTTCACATTTAGTCAAATAGCGTTAATTAAAAGTCTGCTGAATCAGCTTTTGGCAGCCCCTCTTTGCAGTGTAGCCATGGATGTACAGACAACTATCACTGGATTACTTTGATATGGAAGAAAACTTAAAAATGTGATGATTCTCAGGCAAATTTTGAAGACCCCTTTTTGGTGAATTTATGGAGGTTTATTGGAAATGGACATCAGAGATGATGATATCCTCAGGAAGTGTAAGTCACACTGAATCTGTTCAGATTTGACTGAGTTAAGACTTAAAGAGGGAGTATGAGTTTTGACAAGTTTTCTCTCCCTCTGCATCCTCCTGAGGAGGTAAAACATCTGACCTACTAGAACTACTGTGGATGGATTACTATTAGAGATGCAATGATTAGTCAGTTGACAGAAAATGCATCTTTTACTTTAAGAAAAAAAAGGTCCAAATTATCTGATTCAAGCTTCTTAAATGTGAATATTTTCTGGTTTCTTTAGTCCTCTGTGACAGTAAACTGAATATCTTTGGGTTGTGGAATGTTGGTCAGGACAAAACAAGACATTTGAGGACATCTTGGGCTTTGGGAAACAGCGACGGCCATTTTTCACCATTTTTGACTAAATGACTAATCAATTGATCGAAAAAATGATCGATAGATTAATTGATAATGAAAATAATCATTAGTTGCCGCCCTAATTACAAGGACATTTTATACAGATATTCATGGTCCCCAGAGGATGAATCTTACTGACTGTAGTGAACCTCTGACTTATAAAAACATACGTCTTACTACTATAATGTGTAAGACCAAGAAAAGACGAAAATTCTTACATTTGAGAAGTTTGAACCAGCAAATATACGCTTAAAAAGCGCCTTAAACTATTAATCTATTACCAAAATAGTTGCAGATAAATTTTCTTTCAATGAATCACCTAATTGTTGCAGCTCCATTTGTCTTATTTTCAGGTTAATATGATAGTTTGAAGACCAAAGAGGAAAAGGAGACTCACTTGAGGCCTGGTGCTCTGGACAATCCTTCTGAAAATGTTCCACTGAGCCACAAACACGACAGCAGCCTCCTGCAGACACAAATATTCAGTCAAACTGCTATGAAGTGAATTATCATGCAAACAGTGTGGTGAGTTTCTGCCTGAGTGTACCTTGTGCATACATTCCTTTAGGATTATCAGGGCAGGAGCGTGACAAGTGTCCGGTCTGACCACAGATGAAGCATTTAGCATATGGGTATTCACCTGATGGAGAGAACATTAAACATGATTACATCAGGATTAAACTCAAATCTCTGACAAATGTCTCCACGTTGTCCTCACCAAGAGCAGGGTCGACTTTAGCTCTGCATTTCTGGATTTCATGTTCGGTGGAGCCGCAGCGGTAGCAGATGCCTCGGCCCATCTCCTCGTCTCTGTCCGCCTCTGGACAGTCGGCCAAACCGTGACCCGGCTTCCTGCAGTTAAAACACAGCTGGGGAGAAGAGAACAAGAAGGTCAGGACTCCTCTGGAGCGCCCCTAAATATCAGCACAGATAGGTGTCATATAACAAGGTAAAATAATAATATCTTTAACTCCTCGTACTAAAAGTATGACCAAACATGAATATCTGTAAACGTGGTGTGAAATCACTCACCATGTTGCTCTTCTTGTCATTCTGCCTCTTTATCCGTCTGTCCTCTCTCCTCTGGTCTTTCTTCAGAGCGATGTGCACCTCCTGCTTAAGCTGCTGCTCTCCCTCCCTCCCTCCTTTATCAGTTCTAGGCAGCGACTGTCCGCTCTGCTGCAGATACTCCAAGAACCCGTTCACGTCCTCATTCTCGTAGTCCTTTTTCTTACGGTTGGGTTTATGCACAGCGGAGCCGCCGGGCTGAGTCCCTCTCAGATGATCCCTCTGAGCTCCGTGTTTAATACCTGAGCCTCCCGGGTGACCTCCTCTCCCTCCTCCTCCTCCCCCTTTCAACTTATTCCATGGAGTGGCCTCTGCTGGTTTGTGTTTGTGGACGTTATTGGCTCTCGCCCACCTCGTCATGACTGCACAGTCTGGCTGAAAAACATAACACTTCAAATTTAAGTTAGAGTAACCGAAACCGACATTATGACTCTAACTGACCTAAATTTAGTTATATCAATATGTTTGATAAATTCATTCCTTCACACAGGCTGTCCACCTGCGGTTCAAAGTGATATAATCAACCAAACGTGTCCAGTGAAGACAAAGACTCAAGTGTTGGGTACAGGACAATACAGGTGACACAGATAATGGCTTTATTACTGAATAATGTAATTATCCTATGGGATGACTTGTATGATGTATAAATGTATAAAATTTGGTTTTCAACTATTCCTGTTTGGCCCATAACGAAAGTGCAAGCTGAAACGTTGGGCTTTGATTCAGCATGATGCGGTTTAAAACAGAAGTTGATGAAATGAGCAAGTCTGTATGCGGTCCTCCTCATTCAACCACTTTGTCTTCAGTCAACTCGAAACAGGACAAAATGAAGATAAAATCAATTAAATGAAGATAAAGATCTGACTGATGGGATATTGAGAGAAAAACTGTGATTCAATCTGTAATATTACTTATTTTGATTGTTGAAAGAGATGTTAAATTGAGCCATATTTTCCTCTCAATTTCCCATTTTAGCAAACAAATACCTAAATGTGTTCTTAACTACTGAATATGGTAGCCTAAATAAATATCACTCTTTCATAATTAATGATTTTCTGTTTATTTTTTCAGTAGAAATAATTAATAAGAGCCCCACTGTGAGGATGGAAAAAACAAAAACTTTACATGAGTAAAACCAACAGTGGTGGAAAAAATGGTTTTGGATCTTTTACTTGTGTAAAAGTAGAACTACCACACTCTGAAAATACTCTGTTAAAATAAAAGTACTACATTTAAATTGTACTGTAGTTAAAATACACTGCAGGTACAATCAGAAAAATGTATTAGATGTAAAGTATTACAGTAGTTATGCAGAATGGCCCCGTTCAGAGTGACTGTTATTATTGATGTATGAATCTAGGCAGCTTTACAATGTTGTAGCTGGTCGAGAGGGAGGTTAATTTAATTTCCTCACTTTCTGTTGGGTAGTTTGATCTATAAAATCATATTTTGTAAACTGAAAACACGTTTTGTATGTGAAATCTTAACCTGTACAGTAAACTAAAGCTGTCAGACAAATGTAGTGAGGTAAAAAGTACAAAGTTTCCCTATAACATATAGTGGAGCAGCAGTATAAAGTAGCATTCAACCACACCAGTAAGGTAAAAGTACTTTAAAACTGAACTTGAAAGTGCTTTACTGACTTTCCATCACTGCAGATGTAACATATGCCTCTTGCATGTCACATTAAATACATCATTTGAGCTTTAAATGGTCACTATGTCTAATAGCAAAATCTTATAATATAGAATATAATTTTGTCAGTAATTTTACCTTTATTTAATAGTTGTAAGGTGTACATATTTGTGTTATTTTCATATTTGTATGCTGTTATCTTATATTTCATATTTAATACTTGGCTACATAGTATCCAAGGTAACGATGCAGCTATAAAGCCCATCACCGGGGAACAATTCAGACCGGGCTTGTATCCCCCAGGTGAGTGTGTGACTGTTAAATGGAAACCTGTAAATATTAATGTATAGCTGATCTGAGAGAGAATTAATTACTAATTATAACTATATTGACATTCAGCGTGATTATCTACGTGTACTGATTCATCGGTATCAGTAGTAGTCAATTTGTAATATAGCCTAGTAAGTCTTTGATCTTGGTCAAGGTTAGACCGTTGGCCCTGTAATTTGTTATTTAACGGTTATTAAGCTTCGTCACAGGAATCATTTATTACTATTGTAAGTTTCCTTTAATTATGGTTTTATCTATATTAAATAGTTTAACTGAGACCGGGGTTGTATCCCACAGATCCCGAAGTGCTTGTAAGCAATAAACAGGCATCATTGAATCGACATCGGAGCATCTGTGTGTCTTCGTTGGAGTCAACTAACGTTACTAACTGTCAGCCGTTAGTCCTCCATCATCTTTACAACACAACGCAGAGACTGTAGGCTGTCACTATTATCAGCAATATAAAAGAAACTTAACAGGGGCATTATAACTGTGAGGTTAATACAATCCCCCGATACACAGAGCAAGTGTTAGAGGTCTCCTATCAAAGTATATTCGTATTACAGATGTTTATAGTGTCTACCATTTCATTGTCCAGTTATTTCAGGAACAACAATAAATAAACTTGCTTTTTTTTTATAACTCTGGATGTTAAATTTATCGAAATAAAGTCTTATGTTAAACGAAAATTCCTCTCGTGTTTAATCCGGTTAGTTTATAATTTCAACATTGTGCGTAGAAATTATAATACACACATAACAAACTAACTTAACTGACGTATTTTATATATTGTTATTATATGTTACATTAACATGTGGCACAGCTTGGTTCAGTAGCTGCGAGCTAACGTTAAATCACACCACGTTACTTTAGTTTTTACGATTGTATAGCAGTGAATGTTAGTGAATAGAAAGCCGATTAGAAAAAAATGTTAATCCGGTCGGCACGTTATTGATTTATAGACTTTCCTCATATGAAATAAAGTAAACGGTATTTAAAATGTTACCTTGTGCGATGTGTTTGTGTTTTTGCCCGGAAGTGTTGGGCTCTCCTTCTTCTTCTTCTTCTTCCTGTTTAATGACGAATTGCCACCTTTCGGAGCACTATCGCCACCAACTGTTGAATTACATAGCTCTTAAGTCCTTGTTATTAAACCAGTGCTTTGTAGATAAGTGAAGACATGTTTTAAGATAGAATTTCCAGAATCATTTGTAAAGAGCGTTTTCAAGTCCATACCTTCAACCCTTTTATGTTCCAATTCATTATTTAACAGCTGTCTTTGTGTTGTATATTTGAGAAGATGAAAAAAGACGTGATCCACAGTTTCCATATTAATGCAGCCATCACAAGTTCCCGTTACATTTCATACAAAAGTCTGTGATTTCAGTGGTGGTGGAAATGGAATTTACTGACATACTGTGCTTCAGTACAATTTTTAGGTACTTGTGCTTTACTTGAGTATTTCCATTTCATGATACTTCATGCTTCCACTCCCCTACATTTCAGAGGGAAATATTGTGTTTTCTACTTCGCTACATTTATTTGACAGGTTTAGTTACTTTTCAGATGAAGATTTGACACAATGCTTAATATAACAACCTCTTAAAATGCAACACTGATAAAGATTCAACCTGTGGTTTTCAACATTTTTGGCCTTTGATGACTTACAAATAACAGTGTGTAGTTGGAGACACATTTCAGATGTTTATGATTTGTTAACAGCTCCACCAAATCATGATTGTTCCCTCTAAACTTTTCACATGGTTTAATTTCAATAAATGTTTAAATGATCCGATATTTCACCAAAAATCAAAGATTAGAGTAAAAGTCCAAAAACTGAAAACAAATTTGTGTATCAGAACTTTGTTTTTTCTTCTTTCCTCTCCCATTAATCATCTCACAACCCCACAGATTTATATGGTGACCCTTTGGAGGGAGCCGACCCCTAGGTTGGGAACCACTGGACTAAACTAGACAACTGTATATAACGTAGGTCAGACTAGCTCCATCTCCAGCAGCTACAACAGTAACATGCTGCTTACAAACTGATTCTTCAGTATTAATAATCTAACAAGTCTGTCATATATAATAATATATCAGAGGTCAGTGGGGTCAGAGGGACCAGAGCGCTACTTTTATTTTCATACTGTAACTACATTTTCCTGCTTCCCTTTTCCTACTTATATACTTTTACTTAAGCAAGATTTTTCATGAAGGGCCTTTACTTGTAATGGAGTGTTTTTACATCACTTTATTGGTACTTTTACTTGAGTAAAGAATCTGAGTACTTCTTTCATCACCGTGTGATTCAAAAAACCCTCATTTATTTGTGGATCATTACCAGAATCAGGTTTATGTCGTAATATGAAGATTAAATAGGAGAAATATTTACTTCCCAAAATGTCTGCAGTTATTTCTGAGTGTAAAACAATCACATTGACATTTAAAAAAATGCTAAATACTAGAATACAACCAGTCAAAGGGTGCTGCCTGTGCCTAGCAACGGTTGCTGAGCAACAGTTGCTGAGCAATGGTCATTGCTTGGATTTATGGAAAAGGCAGTTCTTTTGACATCACATTTTGGGATTCCTTTGATCGCTGTGACATACTTGAATCCTATGATGCACTGATGTTGTAAGACGCTTAAATACAAGTAAGTACCTCTCAATCACTGCCTGCATTTCTACTCGTGTTTAACTCAGACATTAGTGCGTGAAAACGGAGCCCAGTGCAGTTCAAACAACAGATCAAGTATCAAGCATAGAAGACCACATCATAACAATCACCATGAATACAACAGGAAGCTTGTGCTCGGAGATGCCAGAGGTCACAGTCGACACTTTTCGCCCACTGATCCAAAACTTTGTTGAAAGGATTACAGAGAACCAGTGGACACTGCTGAAATCTGGTTCTCCTGACAGTGCCACCAAAATCGTCTTAGCTGAGCTGCTGTTGGAAATTATACAAGCAGTGACAAACACCTTTTTGGCCAAATTCAAGAACACATCTGTGGCAATTTCCAAGGAGCAAGTTCAGGTCAAACTGGGTGACACACTGGCTCAGAGCTTTGCTGATGCTCTGGACATAGTGGACCAAGAAGAGTGTGTCAGCCCCCAAAACCTGACAAACCTGCTGGCTAAAGAGGTTGCAGAGAGTGTCAGCTCTGCCCTTTCTGCTCAGAAGACCGTTAAGCCTGGAATAAACCAGCACATCACTACCCCCCACAGACTGAACAACATGCTCAAACATGCCTCCAAAATGCTTAAAAAGTTTGCCGCTAAGATTGAAATTTGCACACCCTGTGCACACCGGCAGACAGCAAGCCAGACTGCCTCCCAAAAGACGACCAGCTCAGAGCTGGTAATGGAGGATCTGGAGGACATGGACTACAAAAGCATCTGTCAGTTACACGGGGAAGAGCCACAAAGTATGGAGGAGGAACCACAAACCATGGAGGATGAGCCACAAGACCCAAAGGAAGACTCATTTGTGGCTGAAACAGCTAGAGTAGTCGAGGGAATAATTGAGAAAGCTGTTCGTGAGATCACAGAGCGTCTTTTGCAGGATATAACAGATTCAGAGTACGAGCTCCTGAAGTCTGAATCCTCTTTTGACATTGAGGTTGTGTCAAAAGACATCACTGAACTCATCACCAGCGAGGAGAGGACTTCAACTCCAGGATCCAAAGAGAAGCCCAGATGGTCTCTTAAAAGGGTAGGCAGCATTATAAAGGCCTTCTTTGTGAAGCTCCTCACTAAAATGTCTTTACATCGCATTGTGACACAAATAAAGAGCAAATTCCACCACAAGTCCAAAGCTGAAAGCAGCCAGTCGATGCAGTCTCTCATGGATGGTTTCGACGCGCTGCTTAAGGTGGAAGATGGGGGCAAGCAGAAAGACAAAGGCGGGAATGAGCTTTGCGTATTTCCCAGATACAAAAATCTTTCTGGGAATAACATTGTGGTGGTCACCAAAAAACTCACTGAAATGGTGTACTGCTACATCACATATGGGGCCATGATGCCAGAGATCATCCCAGAAGCAATCAGGAGGAAGGCAGCGGCTGTTCCTCGGGTTGATGCTGCCATGTATGATGACATACGGAAGAAAGTGCGCTGCTTCCTGGCTCTGATCAACTGGTGGCAGAAAACCCAGGCTGCCAGCCACTCTGACAAACTCACACTGGCTTTACAAGACACTGAGTTGGTGGCACAGAGTACCTTACCAGAGGTCAATGCAGAGGAGAATGCACAGGAAGTTGCAGCAGAGCAGGACAGCAACAAGTTGTCAGTCAGGTTCCTCGTGGACAAGCTGGTTTATCGGCTGTACAACAAGGCCAAGCTGAGGCACACTACAAAACAGCCAGCGGTCATCATTCAGCGTCTCTTCCAGAGGATATGGGCCAAAGTCGAGAGAGCAGAATTAAGAATAACCCCAGAAACTTTGAAAGACCTTGACAAGGCAGTGTTCAAAGACCTGGTGAAGGTGTGCGGCTGTCCAACGAATGTGCTGACTTTGATCAACTTAGAGGAGCCAGCGATCGAAAAATTCATCACCGACTGTTTCTGTCGCCGCTTTATTGAGAAGAAACAGAGTGCCATCTCTAAGTTCTTCTCATCGTTGGGAAAAGCCCTCTCCAAGCCCTTCAGACGGGTGAAGGTCGGGTTTATATAGGGAGGGTTATTTTAGGGGGTTTAGGGGGTTATTTAAGCCTTCATGTTGAAGGGAAAAAGTGAGCTGGGGGTTACTTTTTTCCTTCAACATGAATGCAGTAAAGAGCTTCAGTCCTGCCTTACCTCTATGTGAGGTAGGACTGGAGCTCTCAGGGTCATCTCAGGGGTTAACTGGTTCTACATCTGAGGGACTCTCCTTCAGATGTACAACTACCCCGGGTGCTCCGGTTTCCTCCCACTTTTCTTCAAAACAATTCATCATTTGGACACTCTAAATAGCCCCCAAAAAGCTAATTAGTTTCATGAGTATAAAAATGGAAAAAGTCATTCAAGGCCGACTGTGTCTACTGATAGCGTTGTTGCTGCTCTCATCTCAGTTGATTTTCCTATATATATCACATTACTGTGGATTAATTGTGGATTAATATCTGCTGTATATTTAAACTTTCGCTAGTTTTACACAAGCACTCTCAGCGCTTTTCTCTTAGCGACTTTTCTCGCTAATCGCACAAGTTGTTAGTCACTTTAGCTCTGCAGCTAGCACTAGCAGCTAACTTAAACTAAGTAGTTAGCGATGGCTTCTCTCTCTCCCTCTCGTTCTTCTGCTCTCTCTTGCTCGGTGTGTCAAATGTTTAGTTATTCCTCTGCCTCCTTTAGTGATAGTGGTAAGTGTAATAAGTGTAGTTTATTTGCAGCACTGGAGGCAAGGCTTAGTGAATTGGAAGCGCGGCTCCGCACCATGGAAAAACAATCAGCTGCTAATATAGTTAGCCAGCCCCTAGTATCCGGTGCGGGCCGACCTGGCGTAGCTCCCACTCCCCCGGCAGCTCCCGAGCAGCCGGGAAGCCAGGGCAGCTGGGTGACTGTCCGAAGGAAGCATAGCCCTAAGCAGAAGCCCACGGTTCACCACCAACCAGTTCATGTTTCTAACAGGTTCTCCCCACTCAGCAACACACCCGCTGAGAAACAAACTCTGATTATTGGCAGCTCCATAGTCAGAAATGTGAAGTTAGCGACACCAGCAGCTATAGTTAAATGTATTCCTGGGGCCAGAGCGGGCGACATTGAGTCAAATTTAAAACTGCTGGCTAAGAATAAACGTAAATATGGTACGATTGTCATCCATGTCGGCGGTAATGACTCCCGATTACGCCAATCGGAGATCACCAAGATTAATGTTGAGTCGGTGTGTACATTTGCAAAAACTATGTCGGACTCCGTAATTTTCTCTGGACCGCTGCCTAATCTGACCAGTGATGACATGTATAGCCGTATGTCACAATTCAACCGCTGGTTGTCGAGGTGGTGTCCAGCAAACGATGTGGGCTTCATAGATAATTGGCAGACTTTCTGGGGAAGACCTGGTCTGATTAGGAGAGACGGCATACATCCCACTTTGGATGGAGCTGCTCTCATATCCAGAAATATGGCCCAGTTTATTAGTAAACCAAAACCATGACAACCCAGAGTTGCAGTCCTACACGCTTCTCTGCGCTTCCATTAGAGCAGTTACCCACCCAAAACCACATAGAGACTGTGTCTGTCCCCCGACCACATAAATCAATTAAATCCAAAGTAAACAAAAGAAGAGTCATTCATGAAAATCTAGTAAAAATTAAAAACACTACTGCAATAGTACAACAAAATAAGATAATTAAATGTGCACTCTTGAACATTAGATCTCTTTCATTTAAAGCCGTTTTAGTAAACGATTTAATTTCAGATCATCATATTGATTTATTTTGTCTCACTGAAACCTGTTTGTGTCATGAAGAATATGTCAGCCTAAATGAATCCACTCCCCCCAGTCATATTAATACTCATATTCCTCGGGGCACTGGCCGAGGAGGAGGAGTTGCGGCCATTTTCAGCTCAAGCCTGGTCGTCAACCCTAGACCTAAATTTAATTATAACTCATTCGAAAGCCTTGTTCTTAGTCTCTCTCAGCCAACCTGGAAAACTTTACAGCCAGTTCTATTTGTTATAGTGTATCGTCCTCCTGGCCAGTACTCTGAATTCCTATCTGAATTCTCAGAGTTTTTGTCGTATTTAGTCCTTAGTACAGATAAAGTAATTATAGTAGGTGATTTTAATATTCATGTGGACGTTGATAATGACAGTCTCAGCACTGCATTTATCTCATTATTAGACTCAATTGGCTTCTCTCAGTGTGTAAATAATCCCACTCACCGTCTTAACCACACCCTAGACCTTGTTCTGGCTTATGGGATTGAAATTGAACATTTAATAATTTTTCCACAAAATCCTATTTTATCAGATCATTTTTTAATAACTTTTGAATTCCTATTACTGGATTATACACCACTAGACAAAAATGTCCTCACTAGATGTCTCTCTGATAGTGTTGTAGATAAATTTAAGGAAGCAATTCCGTCAGTACTGAATTCACTGCCATGTCTCAATACTACAGAGGACTCTTATGTTAACTTCAGTCCCTCCCAAATTGATAATCTTATTGATAGTGCTGCAGGCTCACTAAGACAAACACTCGACTCCATCGCCCCCTTAAAAAAGAAGATAATAAAACATAAGAGGGTAGCTCCATGGTATAACTCCCAAACCCGCAAATTAAAGCAAACATCGCGAAAATTGGAAAGGATTTGGCGTTCCACCAAAGTAGAAGAATCTCTCTTAGTCTGGCAAGATAGTCTTAAAACATATAGGAAGGCCCTCTGTAATGCCAGAGCCGCCTATTACTCAGCATTAATAGAAGAGAATAAAAACTGCCCTAGGTTCCTTTTCAGCACTTTGGCCAGGCTGACAAAGAGTCATAACTCTACTGATCCATGTATTCCTATAGCTCTCAGTAGTAACGACTTTATGAGCTTCTTTAATGATAAAATTCTAACTATTAGAGACAAAATTAACCACCTCCTGCCCTCAACAGGCACCGTTCTCTCCCCAAACACAGGAACCTTGGTAACGGCAGTAAATCCTGACATATATTTGGACTGTTTTTCTCCAGTAGACTTGTCTGAACTAACTTCAATGATCTGTTCAGCTAAACCATCAACCTGTCTCTTAGATCCCATCCCAACTAGGCTGCTTAAGGAAGCCTTACCCTTAGTGAGCACTTCTTTACTAGATATGATCAATCTGTCTTTAGTAACAGGCTATGTACCACAGTCTTTTAAAGTAGCTGTAATTAAACTTCTTCTTAAGAAGCCTACTCTTGATTCAGGTGTTTTAGCCAATTATAGATCTATATCTAACCTTCCATTTCTATCTAAGATCCTTGAGAAAGCAGTCTCTAATCAGTTATGTGACTTTCTACATAACAATAGTTTATTTGAGGATTTTCAGTCAGGATTTAGAGCGCATCATAGCACAGAGACAGCACTGGTGAAAGTCACAAATGACCTCCTAACTGCATCGGACAAAGGATTTGTCTCTATACTTGTCCTGTTAGATCTTAGTGCTGCATTTGACACAATTGACCATCAAATCCTTTTGCAGAGACTGGAACATTTAATTGGCATTAAAGGAACTGCATTAAGCTGGTTTAAGTCCTATTTATCAGACCGATTTCAGTTTGTACATGTGAATGATGAATCCTCCGTGAAGGCAAAAGTTAGACACGGAGTTCCACAAGGTTCTGTACTTGGACCAATTCTATTCACCTTGTATATGCTTCCTTTAGGTAATATTATTAAGAAACACTCCATAAATTTTCATTGTTACGCAGATGACACCCAATTATATTTATCAGTGAAGCCAGATGAACCCAATCAGTTAAACAAACTCCAAACATGCCTTAACGACATAAAGACCTGGATGACCTGCAATTTTCTACTACTAAATTCAGATAAAACTGAAGTTATTGTGCTTGGCCCTAAACACCTTAGAAACACATTATCTAATGATAAAGCTACTCTGGATGGCATTACCCTGGCCTCCAGCACCACCGTAAGGAATCTGGGAGTTATCTTTGATCAGGATATGTCCTTTAACTCCCACATAAATCAAATCTCAAGGACTGCCTTTTTTCACTTACGTAATATCACAAAAATCAGGCACATCCTGTCCCTAAAAGATGCAGAAAAACTAGTTCACGCACTTGTTACTTCTAGGCTGGATTATTGCAATTCCTTATTATCAGGCTGCCCTAACAAGTCTCTAAAGACTCTCCAACTGGTCCAGAATGCAGCTGCACGTGTTCTGACTAAAACTAGAAAAAGAGACCACATTTCTCCCATTTTAGCTTCACTACATTGGCTTCCTGTTAAATTTAGAATAGAATTTAAAATCCTTCTCCTAACTTACAAAGCCCTTAATGGTCAGGCACCATCATATCTTGAAGAGCTCATAATACCGTATCATCCCACTAGAACACTGCGCTCCCAGTATGCAGGCTTACTTGTGGTCCCTACAGTCTCTAAAAGTAGAATGGGAGGCAGAGCCTTCAGCTATCAGGCTCCTCTTCTATGGAACCATCTACCGGATTCAGTCCGGGGTGCAGACACCCTCTCTATGTTTAAGAGTAGGCTTAAAACTTTCCTTTTTGATAAAGCTTATAGTTAGGGCCGACCAGGCTCGCCTTGGATCAGCCCTTAGTTATGCTGCTATAGGCCTAGACTGCTGGGGGACTTCCCATGATGCACTGAGCTCCTCTCTCCTCCTCTCCATCTGTATGCATTCATGTAACATCAATGCATGTCACTAACTTTGCTTCTTCCCCGGAGTTTTTTGTGCTTTCTCATCTCACAGGAAAAGCTGAGTCCCGGGCCGAACCTTCGCGGTCCTTCACAGTCCTGATGGCATCCTTCCCTGGCTGTTGCTGCTCGTGCTTGTTGTTGTTGTTGTTGTGATTTTTTTTCTTCTGTCCCCCCTCCCCCTTTCCCTCTCTCTTTCTCTCTCTCAACCCAACCGGTCAAAGCAGATGGCCGCCCACCAAGAGCCGGGGTCTGCTTGAGGTTTCTACCCGTTAAAGGGGAGTTTTTCCTTACCGCTGTCGCCAAGTGCTTGCTCATGGGGGAATTGTTGGGTCTCTGTATATTAAAGAGTATGGTCTTGACCTGCTCTATGTGAAAAGTGCCTTGAGATGACTTCTGTTGTGATATGGCGCTATATAAATAAAAATTGATTGATTGATTGATTGAAAAATGTCTAAATTCTAATATCTGCTTTGAAATCACTCTTTTCTTATCATTTGCATTTGATCATTTGATTCAGTTTCACTAAGGCCAAACTTGTGTAGAAAATACTTAGGAAACTCTGTGTTCTTTTGCATTTGTGTCACATCAAAATAGGTGGTAGACAAGTTAGGGTTAGGGGCTTTAAGCTAAGGTATGTTTCAAATATTCAGTTTTATCACACAATTCATTTTTATCTACCTTCAAAAGCTCCCTTCCTCAAATATTAGACTTTACTCTGGAAAATAACAAATTACATTTACTCATGTACTGTACTTAAGTACAATTTTGATGTACTTGTACTTTACTTGAGTATTTCCATTTGATGATACTTTATACATTTCAGAAGGAAATATTGTCCTTTCTACTCCACTACATTTATTTGACAGTTAGTTAGTTAGTTACTTTTCAGATTAAGATTTGACACAATGCTTTTAAAACACAACACATTGTTAAGGATGAAACCAGTGGTTTCAAGCCCTTTTGGCTTTTGTCATCTTACAAAAAGCAGTGTGTAGTTAGGGTCACATTTCAGATGTCTATGAGTTGTTAGCAGCTCCACCAAATCATGATTTTTCCCACTAAACTTCTCACATGGTTTCATTATTGAAATGAAAATCAATAATGGGTCATATAGTAAAGTGGGTGAGTTGTGTAGGTTTAGGGTGAGTCTGCAAGACTGCAGCTAGACCCTTCTCACTTACACACTGATGATTCAGTATTAATAATCTAATGATGTCATATATAATATATCACTCAGAGGGACCAAACCACTGCTTTTACTTGAATTCTTTAACTTTGTTTTGCTGCTTTTGTACTTTTACTTATGTAGGATTTTTCATTCATCCATCCATTATTTGTAATGGTTTTTTTTTTACATTGCTGTATTGGTACTTTTACTCAAGTAAAGGATCTGAGTACCTTCAACACTGCTCTTTACATGAGCACAGTAAACAGTATATACAATATAATAAATATGCCACTGAGTATGGCCATTTTGCATAATGAGTACTTTTACTTAATACGTTAGGTAAATTTTGCAACTAATACTTTTATATGTTTAGTTAATATTTTTAATGCAGGACTTTTATATGTAAATTGGAGCATTTTTATGCTGTGGTATAGAGAATGTGAAGTTGATGTCAACACTGTTTTGAATTTTGGGTCCGCTCTATGTTGTGAGAATCATGAGGATCCCACTGCCTTTCTGTTGGTGAGTTGGAGCTATGAATTGGTTACTTTTAACAACATTCCTGCATCAATGAAAGTGTGTTCTGCAGCTTACACGTGTAGGTATTTGTAGCATTGTGTACGGGATGCTTAAAGTAAGTGAAATCCATTGAGAAGTTTAAAACAAGGCTGTAACCTAAAGATATTACAGTGAAATTCACAGTTCAGAGGTAGTAGAGCTGATGCAAGCTGAGCACGTGCTGACTACTGATTTAAATATGTTTTGCACAAGTAACCCCTGTGAATAAATATGTTGCACCAGTTTGGACCAGAGCTTCATTCTGAACCTGTAACACACTCAAACTAACTGGCTAAGATTTAGTGTTAGTTAATCCCCTGTTAGCAATCAGCTATAAGTTTGATAGTTAGTAACTGCTTGTTATTAACTCATACACTTCTGCCTTTTTGTCTCACAGTAACATTACATTTTTTATGGCCAGCAGTTTACTCTCATTTCACATCCATCAATTTTATACAATCCATCAAATATGTAACATTTAAACTTCAGAACATTTTGTTTTATACAGCCAGCAAAGAGGGGCAGAGCATTACAGTGAGTGATGAAGATCACAGCAGCAACATGGGATGCCTGAAGAGAGTAAAGCTTGATGCAGGACTGAAACAGAAGCTGCAGGACATCCACCAACCGTTCCTTAGATGAATATTATCCTTTCAGTCTCCCCAGCCAGTAGAGACAGTCCAGTCTTGTCCACACCAGTCCAGTCCACATCAACCAAAATGTAATAATAAACCATTGATGACAATTCTACTGGCCTTGTATTACATTACAGATGTGTAATATGGGGTTAACTTTTAACATTAATACTAAGAAAAAGAAGAGAGGAATCACAGCCAGGTCTGCTCAGGTAACAAGAACATTAATAAAATATAAATGTTTATGATTTCTGTGAATGTTCAAACTTTTGTCCATCTCTACATTTCTTACAAAGACTGTAGCAGAGTGCACATGAACAGCAGAGGGTCTGCTGTCAAGGCTGGAGGTGTCTTCATCTTCTGCACTGTACAGAGGCTGTGGCACAGGCTGCTTTTGTAAATACAATCACAGGTAAATTAATTGTAGATCAGTTTGAGCTCAAGGTAAGTTTATGTGACCACTGAAATACAAATGATAACTAACTTTCCTCCTTCGTTCAGTATGATTATTATTGTCACTTCAAAATTAACTTTGCTGAAGTTCAGATAATTATTGTTCTTCACGCTGAACAGACACTTCATTGCTGTCTGTTCTTTGACTGTCTAGTAAGTTTTGTATTTTGTTTGGTTTAATAATTGAGTCAGAAAGAGGAGTGCCACCTTACCTTTGCATGTATAACTGTGCTCTTGCAGTTTGCTTGCTTGTGAATTAGCAGATCACTCAGCTGCACCCAGCCACTGCAAAGCTGTTCATGAGCTTCTAGGAATTTGTAACTTTTAAATTATTTAATGATTTAACCAACTTTCTAGCTATACAAAACAAAAGGTCAGCACACAACTACCATAGCACCATAGCAGGCACAGGCAGGTAACAGAGCACGTTCCTCCCATGATGGCGCCCCCGTCCCAACATGCAACACGGTGTGACGTACCTTCACATTCGCTATTGCTACTTTTACTTCAGTTAAATATCTCAATACTTCTACCACTGATTAAAGGTGAACTCCACTGATTTTCCACCTCAGTGTGTGGAGAATGTATCAACGCCGGCTGCAAGTGTCTGCTGACACAGCTGACAGCATCATCAAAGCCGCCTGCATCCTGACAAACTACCCCCGTAGTACAGATGGGAACCACAGCGCTGATGTTTAGGATGAAGGTGCTGATGATGTGGACGGCAGCGTGTTGGGTTGCCATTAGGAGTATTTGGGGGAATAGAGAATCAGCTGAGGCACTCTGGGTTTGGGATGTGTTCCACCAGTATTTCACCTCTCCAGCTGGCCAAGTCCCATGGCAATATGACCATATGCACTGTAGTCTCCCTTAACTGCTCCACTGTGTAGATTTCTCCTTCAAGCCTTTATGAAGTTATGAACTAAACTTGTAAATATTGATTTAGCTATAGTCTTTAATGTTTAAGTTGTACATGTACATAATTTGTAATAAATTATTCAAGATTAAATTTAACTCTTAGTGCTTCAAATAAATACAATATATATACCCAATGTCTTGTTCATGATATTGATTAAATATCTAGGGTTCAGTATGGAAAATGTAAGCTCAGCTGGCAAAAATTATAAAAGGAGTTACCTCAAACTGCACAGGTAAATAATATGCATCCTCAAATACAATATAAGGCATTTTAAGGCACCTGTTCCTTACATTGTATTTGAAGATGCATATTGTTAAACAACATTAAGGCTAATGCTTTCTTCTTTGTTTGTTAAAGTGTTTATTTAAAACCTAGTTTCTAAGTTGCCTTTCAACTGCAAAAATGACATGTTGCTAAAGTAAATGTAATGATTCTATTTTCTCAAATATATGGTTGTGCTCATAAGTTTACATATCCTGGCAGAATTTTAGAAATATTGGCTATTTTTTGGAAATATGACTGATTATGCTTAAAACGTTCCGTTTATTTAGGGATATTGGACAGGTGAAGCCGTTTATTTTCACATAATTGTGTGTGCCCTTTTTAAATCATAATGATAACTGAAATCATCCAAATGGCCTTGATCAAAAGTTTCCACACCTGTGACTTGTTTGATTGTAATTAGTGTCTGTATATAAACAGTCAATGAGTTTCTTGGCTCTTGAGAGACCCCTGCACATTCATCCAGGGCTGCTCTGACTTTACTGGATACCAAGCCATGGGGAAAGCAAAAGAACTGCCAAAGGACCTGCGAGAAAACATAGTTGAACTTTACAAATCAGGAAAAGGATATAAAAAGATATCCTAAGATTTGAAAATGCCAATCAGTAGTGTTCCAGCTCTGATAAGGAAGAGGAAAATTAGGGGTTCTTTTTTTAACCCTGTTGGACAGAGGGAAAGCATTTTCCACAATTAAGGTTTACCTGGCTGCTATTTCAGTTCGCCACATAGGCTTGGGTGGAAAACCAGCTAGCCAACATCCTTTGGTGTGCTGCTTTATGAATGGGGTGCGCCGTAAAGTCCCAGTTTCTAGGCCCCTGTTACCAATATGGGATTTGTCAGTTGTGTTAGATGCTCTCTCATAACATCTGTTTGAACCTTTGGAGGGAATGGGATTAAAGTTTCTCTCACTCAAAACTGCATTACTCTTAGCTCTGACTATGGCACTGTAAACGCATCCGGCCTGTACGCAGTTTGCTCCTGGGTTCTCTATAGTATGTTTACGGCCTAACCCGGCTTTTGTACCTAAGGTGGTGGAGTCTGTGTTTAGGTGCCCCACAGTGGAGCTTGGGGCTTTTCACCCTCCACCGTTTGCAACAGCGGAAGAATGCAGGATGAATACTTTTTGTCCTGTGCGAGCGTTATGTGGACAGGACAGCAAGTTTCAGGAGACACAACCAGCTGTTTGTGTCTTGGGCTACACCCCACAAGGGAAAACCACTGTCCCGCCAGAGGCTGGCCCACTGGATTGTGGAGGGTATAGAGCTGGCTTACAGGTGTAACGGCAGGCAGCCACCCATAAGATTAAAGGCACACTCCACCAGGGGCATGACTATGAAATCCCTGCTCTTCCTTTTGGTTTCCTTAGCAGCAGACTGTGGAGTTGCAGTTGCAGTCGTCTCTCCTTCACTCTCCTCTGCTTCCTCCTGCTCTGGATGGTCTAGATTGCTGTATACCCTGCCAAAAAATATCTGATAAGTCATCCCATGTCAAATTAATGGACCTCCTCTACACCAATGTCACCCTTATGGGGTGTTATGTGCTATAGTAAAATGATGAAATAGTTTTATTCATTAACTTGTTATCCACTCAATTGTCATCCTTTTCCCTTGACTGTAGACCACAGCTTTATAAACTTGGAAAACCTAAGACTATAGCTACCTTCTAAAAGCTATTGACATCTCAAGGAAAGACATGGCATCCATGTATTTCCACCTCTTCTTTTGTTTCCCTAGCTGGCTACTCTTTGTCTCTTTCTCCTCTCTTTTCTTCCTGACATATGTGTCCCTGAGGTTCTTCCAGAGTTTCTTAGCATCTGCAACTAAAATCATAAACAGCATGTTCAATACGATATTAAAATATATCATGTCAGCATTTAAACACAAAGTAGCAGGTCAAATAATACCTGAAATATGACACTGGAGCACTCATGTAAAGCTTGTGTGTGCTCTAATATGTAGGCCAACATGGCTGCAAGATAAAGATAATCCATCACATCCTCCACTCCACAACCCACCACCGTGAACAGTCACCTGCTTCAGGCTAGTGTGTTCCAGTAAGGAACAAGCTCATGCCGTTCATTTACCACCGGTCCAGTTTGATAGCTTAGCTACTAAACTTTTGAAATCTTGTCATCAATTCAGCACTACACCATAGGTGCTGATGAGTGGATGGCCCAGCTAGGGAGGTTTGCCATCACAGGAATTTGGTCCTCTGAACATGGCAACAGACCAGCTCCAAGACAGAAGAAATGTCATGATCTTGGAAAAGGCAAAACATTTATCTTTAAGTCCAGTTGTAGCATACCCTTTCAGACAAGTTCAGATGAATTCGTTATTTAGGTTTGTTTGTTAGTTAGGTTTGATATCTTGCAGACTGAGAAGTGTCTACTTTGTCACGGAGGGCAGATATGTCTGTTTAGAGGAACACACAGTCGTGTCTATGGATTTCAGTCTGTAAAGGTACTGACAATACATTCAAGTATAGTGGAACTGTGTGCTAATTGTAATGAATTATTATTTTATATTATTTAACCATAAAGCAGATACCATCATCATCTCCCCGACAGGCTGTTCCAGCTGGTGATACGCCTCTAGACTTTTTATGAGGGCATTTACTTTGTCATAATTGGAAAAACAAAGCCATTCCAAGGTACCTATTCTTTATACAGCCTGCTGCACAATCCACCCTTTAAAACTGTATAAAGTCAATCACAAATGTAACTAAATCAACAGTCAGCGCTAGTGTCCCTGCAGCCGGCTGGCCCACATAATACTGTTTTAATGTTAAAAGCTGTCTGTCATGGCTCGTGGTTCAACCCCCAAGCTGTGATTGGACAGTTGATTGCTCTTCAGTTTGGCATGGACAAGAAGTCTCCATCTCAAAAAAAAAAAAAACAAAAAAAAAAAACAACTCCCCTGCACCTCCTCATGAAAACTAATGACAGAGCTTTGTGTTTAGTATTGGCAGGTCTATGTCAATACATTGAGATGCAATACACCTCTTCACTGTCTTTGTGCTGTGATTTGATTTTAATGCAGCATTGAAAATTCATGTCACAATGAAAAACTATTCATTCAGATGTTAAAGACAAAAAGCTAAAAATTTAATTCTGACACAGCAAATGGATATAAAAGTAATTCTGTACATACCACAATATGTATTGTATTTTTTTGTTCGATTTTTTTAAATATAGGCATTTTAAATCCTCCTAATGTTCTCTATGATTGGCTGAACCAATGAACCGAACCAACTAATAAAAGCCAAACTAAACATCTAAGGGTCAATTAAGTAGGCGATAAAGCCATGATAGTGATAGCATATAGCTGTTGTAGTGCAGTATCAGAAGTAGCAGCAGTAGTAATACTGCAGTGGTAATTACAAAGAGCAGACGAGCAGTAACGCATAAGTAACAGGTAATCCTGAATTACTGACAGCACCTGAACGCATCAGTCTCCGGTGCAGCTGGGTACTTTCGGTTACCTCAGAGAAAACCGTGACAACAATGAGATAGCAGTAATTCGATACACAGGTCGCCTCTGCAAAACCAATCGTGTTAAAAGGGATTAACAGGCGATGACAGCTGGATTTACTGTGAAGCTGAACCGAGTCTTAATTGCGTTTAGTTGCCGCTGTTTGAGCAAGGAGCCGTGTCACCATACGCTAATTTTGGGCGAAAATTGAGTCTCTGACCTCAATGTCTAAACTACCGGGAAATGCAGGTGTGTCGCTGCTTGGGGACAAATCGCTGGAATTCTACCAGGACCCGGTGAGCTTCTGCCGGCAGAGGATCGAGAAACACCGGAGCAGAGTGTTTCAGAGCCGCCTGCTCAACAGACCGACCGCCTTCATCTGCTCCGTGCAGGGCATGAGAGAGCTGCTGTGTGGTACGTTGTCTTTTGCGCAGCTGTGTGTATGTGGGTGCGTGCGTGTGCGCGTGCAACGCCACAGGTGAGCACCTGCATATTATTTCAGATGAAAACAGGGGTTAAAGTTTTCAGGCACCATGTCTGCTTTCAGGCATAGAGCAGTTTTAAATTCATATTATATTTCATTCAATGCATTGTACAATTTTTCAGAAATATGGGAACATTTAGTAGTTTTTTTTTTTTTTTACTTTATTGGATGTTATGCCACCTTTTTAATTTATTGGGAGATTAGTGTATCTGTAGTTTGTAGTGAGTTATAGTGACCTTTCTCGTTCGTCAACATAGTGAATCAGATTTTGTTTCAAGGCCAAAGAGCAAAGGGTTTTTTTTCTCCATATGGAGTGAAATTCACCCCGAGATTAGTTTGATCGGTCATGAGAGAGACTCGTGATGCTGCAGGAGAGGGGGAAGGGGATGAAGCCTAACTGAAATTTTTTATCGTTTTATCTTATTATACTTCAAAACAATTCACTATTATCAAATACAACATAACATAGAACTAATAACTACGAAATGTAATAAATATAACCCAAATTAAATCTTTTCCTAATTATAATGTCAACACAAGTAATAAATGTTTTTAAGAGAGGCTACAGAAAAACTATAGAAAAAAATATGTTAACTGGCAAAACTTAAAAGAGGATGTAGGAGTTTTAAAGGGAAAATAGGGGATCAATGAGGTGACGCATGTAAGGAAATTTTTAAAAAGTTGCTATAAATTTGATATAAAGTGCTCTTAGAGTACAATGTAACTTATTATAAGTTCTTATAAGCTAATACAGTATCTGACTTCTAGTACCAAAACTGCAAAAATACATATGAGGCATATAAACATGTTCCATCCTTTTTTTCACTTGACAAAAAAGGACAAACTCCTCAGTGTGTCGTCAACTTTTCCTAAATACAATATAGTCTAAAACCTGTTTAGAAACATCTCCAGGTTAATTCATTTTATATTATAATATTAGTGAATAGGAAAATGTCATGTTTAAGGTTAAGATCTGCATATATAACAAATAAATATTAAGATTAAATAATTACACATACACAAGATATTGTCACAAAACATAATAAACTAGTGGAGATGATGAAACATTGAGAAATATATGCTCCTAAACCAGTCTACAGTCCACTTACATACACTGCAAATATTTTCAACCTGAGTTAATATTTGTTTTCTCTGTGTCACTTTGAAGTAAAGTTTAACCCTTCTGTGGATTTGATAAGAGGATAAGAGATGTTATTGAATCCTGCTTTTGTCTTTTTTCATTGGAACTGGATAACTGTCGCACTTCTGGGGAAGCATCCTCAATATCCTGCTACTTTCTGTTAGCCTCCTTTCTTTTAAGCACACATGCACAAATACACACACACACACACCTGCAGGCAGAATCAAACCCATATTTTGATATTGTCTGTTTGATTGTATAATGAGTGTGTGAACAGTATGTGTATATATATATATATTTGTGTGTGCATGTAATAATATGTGTTGTGTTTCAGAGAAGTCCAACTTGTTTCTGAAAGATCCGACTGATTTGATGACCAACATGTACGGTGATACTGTTGTAACCACTAATGGTAAACATATGCAAGTGCACACACACACACACACACACACACACACATTGTAACTGTTAAAATGTGTTTAATTCAGCTCTGCAAATATAAATATATGTGTGTTTCAGGTGAGGAGGCATGTCTTCTCCGTCTGTCTCTCACCAGCCTGTTTACAGGAAGTTGTTTACAATCATCAAGTGAATATATCACCAGGTAGGGAAAGTAAAATTATTACAATCATATTTTGAAGGCAAGCGTTGCAAGCATGTCTGGTCATCATGTCTGGGTGGCACCAGACATGATGACCAGACATGCTTGCAACAACATTGACGACACAACTGCAAAGCCTTTTATTGCTGCAACAGTTTGTAATGTGTCCATGCATGTCAAAGGTTTCTCAAGCAAGAATCTGGACAGTAATATGGTCATTTGGGTGCTGTAATAACAAGTGACTGTTACTAGTGTAATTGTCATTATATTATGTACAAAATGTATTAAAATGTGCTGCCAGGACACAATTTTAAACAATACTTCTTTGGCAGTTACTGTGAAATGAGAAGCTGATAAGTAATTGCCTGGAAAATGCAAATATAAATAGTTTTTGTAGGGCAGCATCTCGTTGGAGATTTACGTGTGTGTGTGTGTGTGTTTCTCTACCTCTTTTTATCTACAGTGTATGTGAGCGCTGTCTGAAGGACCTCTCTCTCAGGTAACATTCAACACAAACCTCCAGTTAATTTATATTTTACATTTATTCATCCGACAGGTGCCTTTGTCTAAAGCGATATACAAATCAGAATTACAAATTGTTTCACAGGAGGTAAAACTCAAACTTTTGGATTAACAGAAAAAGTAGTGATATAACTTGACATGAAAACAAGGTTGGAGACATGGAGAGGGTGTGTCTCACTGTTTGTGTGTGTATGTGCACAATTTTTTTTGTTTTTGTATATTTGCAAATGGGGAGATGAAACAATGACATATGGCTTCCATATAACCTTTGCTTGCTAGTTTACCCTGCTTACGACATCAGTAAATGATAAATTATTACACAGCAGGTCAAACATACATAGTTGTTGACCTTAGAAACAGGCACTCATGTATTTTTTTTTAATTTCAGCAATATTCAATTCAAGTCACTTCATATTTTCATGACTGACTCAGTGTTTTGGGGTAATATATGAAACTAATCAATGCGTGACCTATGTGCTTGTGTGTGTGTGTGTATAGTGGCCAGCCAGAGTGTGTGTACACTGTGTTTAAGCGGCTGGGGACGGAGTTGGTGTTGGGCCTTTTTCTGAATGTACGAGCGGAAGAGCAGCCTGAGCTTTTCCAGGAAATCACACAACTTTGCACCCAGCACTGGCATGGTAGGAACACACAGATGTTTAGCACACACACACACACACACACACACACACACACACATGCAAACAACTTGTGCCTATTTTTTACAAATACACAAGCAAGTATGGGCATGTGTGTGGGTGTGTGTGTGTGTGTTTGTACAGGGCCTTTCTTTCCTATGCAGCCGTAGTATTGTAATCTTTCTTTTTTCTGCTGACATGTTTCGTCAGTTTCATTGTTTGGCAATACAGAGTTACGAAATCTTCCACTTCCTCTTTCATTTCAGTGTAATAAATATTTCTTTATGTGTGTCACCTAAACACCTCCTGCAGGTCTGATCTCTGCTCCGGTGAATGTGAAGGTTCCACTGTGGTCGTCAGGTTTCTCCACCGCTCTGGAGGCCAGAGACAAACTGATGGAAATCATCAAAGACAAACTCAAAAATGACACACAGGGGTAAGGCTTGATGTGTCTCTCAGTTTGTCTGCATCTGTCTTGCTCTGTCTCATACACACAGTGCCACACACACACACACACACACACACATAGGAAAAAAACAGAAGTAACTGCACCATTGCTTCTCCTTTTCCCCTCTCAGTCTTCATTGTTACGTCTTTCTCTGGTATGCAGACACACATTCAGTTTTCATTTTGCCATTTTTTCAAAGACTTTCCTAGAAGAAGTAGCCAGCAGGAACACATCAGCGTTTTCTCAAGCATGACAAAAACACCACAACATTGCTCAATTGCTCTTGCTTATTGAAGTACCATTTTAGCTCTCTTCCTTTGTGCCGTAAAGTGAAGGCTGGTAAAGGCTGCTGATCTCTGGTGATGCCGATTTGTTTATAATAACCAAACTATTAATTAGCAAATGATCTGTTGAACGTAGCATCTTAATCTCACTGTTGCTGTCTCACTAGTTTTGTCGGCTCTCTCGGGTCTTTGCCACTGCCCGACTCCAGTGCTGCCTCTCAGCATCTCCTGCTGTTCATCTCAGCCCTGATCCCCAAAGCTCTGGCATCTCTGCTCACCTCGTTCACACTGGCACTCAGTGGAAACGAACAGGTACACGAACGCAGACAAAACTGTGCATGTCGACAAGACAAAATGACAACAAGAGGGAGCTGAAAATACACAGAGATCCTGTAAATGGTAAAATGTTGCCAAATATTGGGTGTATCAGTGTTCCTCTCGGATTGTGAGAAGTTGAGAAGCTAGAGTACCTAAAGAAAAATCAAGTCATGCCCTTCAATAAAAATATACTATTTATCCATTATTATGCCTCAACTCTTTGCATTCTCCTCTTACATTTAATGTCCTGATAAACAGAGATTAAAATCTGTGTAAATACGGTACCACATGAAGTTTTCTTTTCTTACTGAGTAAAAGAAATAGGCCCATGTGATAACCATGACCATATGTGATAACTTGTTTACATGTCTAGCTCTTTCTGCCTCAAATAGAATGGTCAAACAAAAATTCTCTCTGTCTCCGTGTTCAGGAGGAGACCCGTCGGCGAGCTTTGACGGACGCTGGTTACCTGCACGGAGTGCTGCTGGAAGTTCAGAGACTCTGGCCTCCTTTCATTGGTGGACGCAGAATAGCTGATCAGGTAGGACTGCTCACGTGGCATCCTGCTGATCTTCCTGCTGCACTGACTATTGCAATAATTAAGATTTATTTTTCATCTTTGGTTCTGAATTTGAGAGATCCAGTCTAACGCAACACAGATTTGGTCATGATGACTGATTTTGAAGATCATTTGAAGCCTGCACTGGTCTGTAGAAAATAGAGACACCTTCGTCTGCTGACCACTGTCAGCAAAGGTTACCATGAAGTGTGGGGGAGTCAAGGATTCAGATTTTGCTCTCTTTAGTGATTCTGGATTTTTATGGTGATTTTTGCTACTTGAATCTGGACAAATATGAATCTTATCTTGTAGTTTGAACGGTTAGCCAAATCTGATCTGCAAAAGACATTAAATGTGTGATGCTGAGTGCAGGATGTGTTAAATGTTTAAGTGTTTCTAGCACATGAAAAACACTGAGCTTGTCTGTGTACGAACCCAAATAAAATTGGACTCCATCCATTTTATGCTTCACATATTTGACACGTAGTAGATTCAGTTCTCCAGAACATCTTAACAATCAGTGCAAATGTTGAATTTATTATATACCAATCCCTGGATTATTAACAGAAGAGCAAGATAATAGCAAATTGAGGTAAGTATGACCCATTTTATATTGCCATATGTTAACTATTACAATAAGAAATATGAATAAGACATCCTATCTGTTACTTAGCTGAGGATTTAGTTTATTTTATCTGGATGTTTAAACTACTTACTGTAAATACTTACTGTAAGTATGGTCACTCTTAATAAACTGTAACTACAAAGAATTTTAACCAGGTGTTAACGTTTGTAGGGCAACATACAATAATTAGTGTGCAGACCTTGTTTTACTGCTGTTGTATGGAACGCCTCTCATTTGTAAATATTGTGAGTGATATATTTTTGAAAGACTTGTGATGGTTAATATCGTACTTTTAGTTATTGTGGTCTTCATAAAGTGAGACAGGCCTTTGCGTTGTGTGTTGCACTCCTTTCCTCTAGATGGCGACATATGTAGATGAAAGTGTCTTCCACTGTCAGGAGCTCTTTCTAGTGTGTACTCAACATTATCAAGAGTTGCAAGGGCTGGACAAAATAACAGGAACACTTTTTTTATCATTATCATTGTGTGTCAACTCTATAAACATTTGTATTTGTTGTTATTCTCATCAACATGAGACATGACACATCACAAAAAGCCAGACAGTACCAGGCCTCACTGCTTTGGTATTTACTGCAGGGCTATTTTATTTTATTAGAAAGTGTTTTTGGTATTTTGTACACCTCTTATTTATTATAGATTGTCACATGTAACCTATATTGTTGCGTTAATCTCTACACTGTGCATAAACATACAGTAAGCATCTTACTTTAAGTCCTGTATACCTTACAACATGGATTTCTATCATTAAAATAATTACTTTTCTATGTGAGGATTTTACATCAGCACCACTAGAATCCAACCTTTACATGACGTCCCGTCTCTCGATTGGTCAGCTGCTTACTTTACGGACGGGTTTTTCCACGGTGGCTCCTCCTCCACCCGCACCGGCTGTCACTGATCTTTGTGACCTCATCAAGCAGGCTTATGCAACAACCCAATCAGAGGCATTGATCCGTCTCTGTGATTGATTGGCTCAGCTCCCCCCGGAAGGAAGGGAGCTGGGGAGGGGGGAGGGGGAGGGGGGTCGGTGTTTGGGCGGTAGGGGTGATGTGTGCTGGTGACGCTGTGAAGCCGAGTGGAAAGTCATTTGTCACTTCTAGGAAATGCACCAGTACACTTTGATTCCTGGCGGCCTCTGTGGGACACAGGTTCATGACGTGTGGAGATTTAGAGAATTGTAGAGAAGAAAGATATTGGAACCCGTAGAATAAAAGTCTTTTTAAAGCCATAAAGTTTATTAAGGTCATGATTTATAACAAACAAAAATATAAGATGTATGTGTTATTATTGGGGATGGAAAGAGTAGTAGATTATCTACAGTGACTAAAGCAGACATGAGATTATTTGTGTTGAAAAGTACTCAAGCAAAAGTTTATAAAGTATCTGTTAATGATTACTTACAGGTGATTAATTACATATTGTATTGCCACTGTAAATGTCACCACAGTGATGTTATATTAAATCAAATGCGGGTATATACTGGTATACATAGTTAATAATTAACCCCTCCGTAACACTTCAAAGTTCATGCAAAAAAAAAGAAAAAAAAGTTAGATTTGTGAGTGAGTGATCTAACAAGAAATCAACACAGTCAGAAATAGTGATAGTCCTTCCCCTGCCAATACCTTTGGATAACCTTGAACGCACCAACAATAAATAGAAAAGCAGCAGGGGAGGGCTGAGTCTGAAGTGAAAAGAGTTGATGAGATGTTTATGTGTGCAGGTAGTTGTGTAAGAGCGAGAGAGATTATTAGTATTCACTATGAGGTGGAAAAAGTAGACGCTCCATCAGGTGGAACTAAGATATGCAGTAGTTTTTACAACTTGAATGTGTTTGAGGGTGTATGTGTGTGTGTGTGTGTGTGTGTGTGTGTATGTGTGTCTGAGAGCATGGGAGCGAGTGAGCTCAGCAAGGGCAGAGACATCTCTCAGCGGGAACAAGGAGAAAGAAAGAGATTTGTAAAAGATTTTCCACTCCAGCAGAGAGAGGCAGAGAGAAAAATGAGAAAGAGGGTAGAAGAAAAAG
Organism: Thunnus albacares; assembly: GCF_914725855.1. Lineage (NCBI taxonomy): Eukaryota > Metazoa > Chordata > Actinopteri > Scombriformes > Scombridae > Thunnus > Thunnus albacares. The sequence continues at coordinate 20,051,187 of NC_058123.1, read as the reverse complement.
AAACAGCGATTATGTTCTCTGGCAGTCCATTAGTGCAGCTACTAATGGATGTAGTGAAAAGGTGAATTAAAAGGGCAACAATTGGGTAAGTGGTCTTTTTGCCCCAAGGTGGCTCTTTTCACCGGAGTGAAAAACCAGCTCAGGAAATTTTGTTGAGAATGGAAATACAATTTTCATCTGAGCCAAACATCAGTGTTAAAAAGTCTCCCATTCATTTTGGTTTAATGGGGTATTAATAGCAGGCTCTTTCACTGCCGGTTCACTCTCTGTGTAGGTGCTGTGTAGTGTTACTTAAAAATCTGCTTTAAAATCCTGAACCTCCAGATCAACAGTTTTTTTTTATTCTTGATACAAATGTGTTATTGGCAAGTTCAGCCCAATGAGCAGTATGTTCATCCAATCAGGTGCAGGAGATGTTTGCATAGTTAAATTGATGTTTCTGAGAAAGATACAACCTAATTTCTAACATTTAGGTTTTTATGTAACTTTAGTGAAATTTTAATGTGTGAAAATTTATAGATTTTCAATTTTAACATCTACAGTAATTGAATTTTACTGTATTCTGTGTTTTGCAAGCCTTTTAGATTCAGTAACTGCATGAAAAAACAGAGAGTTGACAACAGAAGAATTAATAGAGATCATTACAAAAATGATCTTGACCATCAGGGCTAATGGCTGTTACTTTCTTGTCATGTACAGTTCTGAACTATTGAGAGGAAATAAAGATAAGGATAACTTAATGTCAGTGAATTTAAATAAATATTATAATGTGATGTTCCCATTCTGTGTGTGTGTGTGTGTGTGTGTAGGACTCCACCCTCGCAGGGTTTCATGTCCCAAAGGGTCATGGTGCGATGTATATCAGCCACTCCGTCCACCGTGACCCGGACGTGTTCCAGCAGCCGGACAGCTTCCTGCCGGAGAGATGGAGCGGAAGGTGAGGTTCTTGAATTTGTTTTAAAAACGTTCTGTGTAGAGGTTTTGGATTTAGGGTTATATTACATAAAATAAAATGTACATAAAGCAGGAAATGCACAAGTTGTCAACAAAAGGTGAGGTTTAAGACTACTGGAACAAAACACATAAAAAAGGGAGTCATTCTAAAGCACTGAGCAAAGTATAGAATAAAATGCAAAAAAGCTCAGTTTAGCAAACTACTTAGAAAAATAGTGAAGGTGTACTTACATATATATGTACAGTATATGCATGTTCTTTATCTCTGTGTTCATGTACTCATGCAAAGGCTTTGAGGAAGGCTTTTGCATATAAACACCATTTCTAACAGTGAATAAACCCTCTGACCCAGACAGAAAAAAACATGAATCCAGGCTCTGTGTGTGGGTTAACATTTTTTCAACCTGTGGTCAGTATGTCTTAAATGGGGAAATGGGGGGTTTCACAATAAAGGACTGTATTGGACTGAGTTACTATGTACAGGGGTTTTTATTTGTCTGGTCATTCAGTGGAGACACAACTTTTCAAAAACTTTGCAGCAAAACAATCGAGTTTTTGTATCAGTCCTTCAAAATAAACAAGCAATGGCTTCTTTCTAAAGCCGCCATTTTGCATAGATAATCAACACTCACACAGAGGGAAATTCATCAGACAAAGAGGCAGACGGATACATTTTTGCACCCAAAGGAGCAGAAAATGGACTAGAATGCATTTCAAGAAATGATGATTTTTGAGCGAGTGATTAAACTCTCACTTCTTAAAACTTGGAAAAAAGTTTCGCTTTCTTACTCTCGACTTTGCTGTCTTCACCCACACATCAAACCCACAGCTGAGTGGAGGACATTCGTAAAATAGGGAATCATGAACTAAAGAAGAAGGAAAATCACAACATAGCTTAAAATGAATAGAAAAAATTGCTGTGACATTAGATTGAGTATCCAATTGTGTTTTTTTCTCATTTACTGTCTCTGGAAATTGAACCTGTGACATTTTTTATGAGTAGCTTGTCCTTAAAAGTTGAAAGAGAAACATCTGCAGTATCTGTTCACACACCGTACCTGCCACTGGCATCACACACTGACACACACATGTGCACACAAACACAAGGGCCATTAGGAGTAAAAGGAAGGAAGTTCTCAGTGCTGTGACACATTTAGGATTGAGGAAACATGTCACAGAAAGCCATTTTCATAAAAAACAAAGAAAAATCCAGCATTTCTATCTAGCATCTATTACAGTGCGTAGGGTTAGTTTAAAAGCACTGCATAATATTTAAAAAGAAGTGGAATTAAGCCTGAGAGGAGGGAACAGAGAAAAAACATAAACAAATGGATGATGGATATATAATATTAATTCATATTGATGCTTATGGACGGATGGCAAGCCAGGTAATGGACAGATTTCTGTAAGATGGATCATTTCTGTAGGAGTTGGTGAGGAAATGAGGAAGAAAGGAAATTACTAGACCTTGCCAAATAGTTTTGGTTATAACAGTTTCCGCTAAAAGCCTTTCCTAATAGCCACTGTGCCGTTTCTTCATTTCTTATTACAAGCATAAGAATAAGTTTTTTCTCTGTAGCATTGTATTTAATAATTCAGCAAGTGTTCAGCTGTCCTGATGTTTAAATTTAGCTCACTTAAAAAGGAAGTGTTTATCAAGATTTGCACATCACTAACTCACCACATAAACTAGTTCCTACATAGAGATTAGTTGTTGCTAAATATTTTCACACTCTAACTGCCAGGTCTAACAGTTACCTAGCTAACTGGACCAAGTAGCCAAGCTAACATTAGTATGCTAATATGGAATGAGTGTAATGGAATAGGGTTGACATTTCTGACCAGACGTTTGATCAAAAAGCTGATTAATAATGATGTAAACAGACTTCAAGAAAAAAAGCACAGTCTCAAATTACAAAACAATATGCTAATATGCTAACAACCGAACAACATTGGTCAGGTTAGCGAATTCAGATAATTACCAACCATTCTCAGCTGCATGAATACTACTGACTCTGAAACACGCATTTATCCATGTATGCACCTATGAATAAAACAGTCATATGTACATTTGTAAGTTGGTTTAGTATGCAGTTTGGCCCCATAAAACAGTGGCTTCCTGTTTACATTTTTCATTGGATAGCGCTACAGATGTTTCCCAGCCAATTTACACCACATTTAAGTTTTTTAAAGGCACCACGTGATTTAGTAAGTCAGTAGTTTGAAAGCTAGTTAGCACAGTAGCTAGTTACTATGAACTGAGGAACTATGAACTTACTAACAAATCTATAGATGGATATAGCTACGAATGACTGGTGCAATCCAATCCATTTCTCCTGTTGTGATGGATAAAACTGACCTCAAACAAACCTATAAAAATGAATGATGATTTAAAAACAACATTGTTTCCCTCTTTGGTGACTGTTCATGCTGAGATGTTCTGATATACAAAGATAACAGACTAAGCAAAGATTAAGACATTCTTGTAATATTGCTTACATTATGTACACTCTTTTGCCAATCAGAATATATATATTATATAGTAGTAGATAGATTATCATCACATATCATTGTTTATTCATTCATCAATTTTGTCATATTAATGCTTCTGTACACAGCATAATAATCCAGTATGTCTGGGGTCTAGACTGCAGCTTGCTTTATGATTCTGTATTGGAAAATGCTGGTAAGCACCGAGCATACATACGCCTACATCGTTACCATAGGAACCAATGCAGATAGATTAACAACGCCTGAGCACCCAAATTTGACCCAATCACTTTCAGTGCAGACAGACTGCTATAAATATCAGATGTGAGGAAAACAAATGGGATTTTCCTCCCTCCTGAACACAACTAGAGATACACAAAGAAATCCCCCACTTGCATCCCTCCCTCGCTCTCTGTCTGGTACCTGCTGTCGACAAAATGAAACCTGATCTGATTCCTTCACTAATTCACCCTCTCAGTCAACCGTTATTCTATTCATTCATTTCCTCCATTCACCTATTTATTCTCATTCATACTCGTTCATTCAGGGAGCAGAGCAGAGGGGGGAAAAAATCTATGAATGTATATATGTAGGTAGCTGCTGCCATGGAAACTGGTCACCTGACACTGTCTTTACCAATAGGGATTCCCCTATTTTGTGTGTGTGTGTGTGTGTGCACGGGGTGGGGGAGAAGCTGTTTTCTCTCCCATGATGCCCTGTGGAATGGGATGGGATACAGAAAAATGAGTCAGAGAAGATCCTATCCTGCTTTTTTTTCTTTTGTGTGTGCGCGTGGCTCAGAACAAAAGAGGGTGATTCCTCTGAAAAGAAATGTCGTCTTTTAGTTTAGGGTTTCCCTTTATCAGTTAAATATAACTGCCGTTATCAAACCATTTTCAGTAGAACTGTGACAGTATCAGTTTAAGCAATTTAACAGGAAAAGCAGTTTTTCAAGGTTAAGACATACTTAATTTTTACTCACAGACACTCAGTGCCTTAAGTATATTTTGTCTGGGTGTGAGAATTTATTATTTTAGTTTTCTATTTTGTTGTAATTTCCTTTTTTGCTGCAGCATAAGTGTTCACCAGGTGATTTAGAGTTCAAACAAATAAATTACACTTAAAAAATAGCAGTTCACAAATATATTTTTGATGATCTTTTCATGCCGAACACAATCTTTACTTGGTAATGGATGACATTTAGAATTTACTGAAGTGTGCGTAAAGGCAACAGAGCCCTCAGCTGAAGAAAAAAAAAAAAATCTATGAATGAATAGATAGGTAGCTGCTGCCATGGTAACTGGCCACCTCACACCCGTTTTTACCAATGGGGATTCCCTGTGCGGTTTGTGTGTGTGTGTGTGTGTGTATGGGGGGGGCGGGTTGTGTGTACACCCTGCTCTGCGGTACGGGATGGGGTTAAGGAATGAGTCAGAGGAGATTTTATTTTAGACACTATGATGTAAAATCTAGCAAACGTGTCATAAAAATATACAAAAAACATCATAGAAAATGTTGAACGCATATACGTACATACTTTATATTCAGGCCATAACTCAGCTAAGACATCTAGACTTAAAGCATATGAGGATTCTTAAAGTCTGATGATATTCCTTTTTTTTTCTTATTGTCCATCCATCCCATCAAAGGCCAAAACCAAAATGATGTTACTAACAAGTGTTGTCATCGCAACCAAACCTGGAAATAGCTTATCCTTCTGTGCCATAGACCTCCATTGTTTTTCAAAAGCTATTAAAAAACACATCAACAGTTCTGGCATGCTCCTTTGTTCCAGTGAACACAGTCGATTCCCACATAAACTGTTCTGCTGCCATAAATACTCACAACCACGCCAGATGAAAGTAGTACCCAACAAAAACACAATTCACTTCTATTTGAGTAACATTTGCTTAAACCCACAGTCCCCAGCTGTTTTAGGAAGTTATTTAGCCTTTTAAAAAATGAACACGTATTATTCTTGCTTTAAAGATTTATTTGTTTAGTAGGAACTAACAGAATGTCACAGACAGGCTGAGGATGTCGGAGGGTATTGAGAGATGTTGATTTTGGTTGTTTTAAGTTGCTAATGGGTCATACATGTATTGGGTTTATCGTGTTTTAACCAGTTAATAATTAGGTGACAAAAGTTCATGTTTTTATATTCTGACAGTGTTATATGTCCACACTAGTAATGTGTTTCAAGTCTCACTCAAACTAGTGAATTTTCCTCATGATTGAAAAGTTAGCCATCTGTCTATCTGTCTACGTATTCTTCCAATCTTCCATTTATCTTCCGGTCTATTTCTCTCTCCTCCTACCTGCTTCTGTCTCCACTTGTCCATCTGTCAGCCGTCCTGGGGGACTATTTTCCTGTCTGCCTTGATAGTTTCGCTGCTCCTTCTCTTGCCACCTGCCTGTTTAATTTAATGACTGCAGTCCTGTTACATAACAAGCCCACCTACAATAACTACAGCACAACCACATCATCGTTTGTGTGCGTTTCTGTGCGATGGTTGCCTATATCGTCCGCTGTGTGTGTGCCAGTATATATCATCAGCTTGTTTGTGTGTGTGTGTGTGTGTGTGTGTGTGTGCTTTTCCAGTTGGAAGCAAATAGTAGAGCTGGCAAGTTAACATCCTATCAGCCGTACGCCCACACAGACTCTGCTGGCTGTAGATAAATGAATCGGAAACGGAAACGCTACCAAACACAGATAAAAATCCAAGCTACTGTGGCGGGTTGTGTTGCTAGTCTTAGATAAATCTGAGAGCAGGGATTTTCCCCCTGTTCTACAGAAAAAAAAATGACATACATCTGTTTTCATTTGAAGTGGAAATTATTAGCCAGTCTTAAGCATGTGTATTTTAAATTGGCTCAGTCTGCTCTCTGTTTCAAGAAATCACCACTGTACGTTTTCTCAGAAATCACACAAGTCAACAACTCCCTAAAGATAACTTAAACATAAATTCAGTGTTGATAATAGGTTTGTAATACTTATTTATTACTTATATATTACAGGTCTTTTATTTCCTAATAATTCACTTGAAGCTTCCAGAAAATAAATATGTAATTAAGTACTAATTCCAGAGAACATAGAGTTATTTTACTTAGTTTAATCAGTTTTGTTGAGTTTATAATTGATTCCCAATTGAATTTTGTTGAAAGAACGGCTCCATTTAAACCCTTGTAAATATTTATTCATAATTAATATATTAATGACAACTTTATTCTTCATATATGCTGAATTGTATGTTTGGCTGTAGTTTTTTTTTTTTTTCAACTGACACTGACTAACCAGCTGTTCATGAAGAATTTCACTTCAGATTCTCTGTGGTCTCAGATTGAATTCCCATTTCATTTCACTTCATTCATTCAGCCTGGCATAGTGTTTATGTTAGTCTATTTCTTAGCGGTGGTGGTGGGGTTATTTTGTTTTGTTTTGCTCTAACCAGTCAGTAGAGAGTGACGTCATTTTCAGTTGATACGGAAGCTGCATTTACGAGAAGCAGTTAAATTGAATTGTTTTTCACATTATTCAGAGGAAATATGGAAATATGTTGATTTAAGATTTATTATTTATGTCAAGTCAACTTACAACAACTTGAACAGCTGCGTTAATTTCATCCGATTGTCCGCATGTATTAATGCATTTCATTAATGTAGAAAGATGACATCTCCATTCTTTTTTTAAAATTTATTTTTATTAGGTTTTCTTTTAAAGAACACATATAAACAAAAGTGGTACATATGTGATAACCAGACATAAAACACAAAAAAGTAAAATAAACACAAGGGGAGGTTCCATAAACAACTATATATATATACATATATACATATATATGTATACACACTCACACACACATACATTTACACCCACACACGTGCGTATCAATTCTGCACTTGGAGGGGAAAAAAATACAAAAAAAGAAGATTGTTTTAAATGAGAAGATATGCCCTCAAAGTAAGTATATTTGTATATTAGGCCTACTGTTATATAAAATCAGGCCTTATAGTTGATACATAGGTAAACCATTTTGACCAGTTTTCATCAAAGACATCAATTTGAGTTCTTAGTTTAGATATCCCCATTCCCAATCCTGTCTACACTCTCATTGGTCAAATGTTTCTCCACTGGGAAAAAAAAAAAATCGGGGTGATGTAAGAGCATCCACATTCAGCAAGTTACTCATATAAGCTCAGCCTGTCTCTGATTCACTTCCCATCCACTCAACATACTTGTTAAAGCCTTATGCTGGACTGCTCTGTGTCTCAGTATTACAGGACTGCATTGTACGCTACACGTCTTACTGTTTCAAGATGGGTCTAATAGTACATTACATTAAACCATTAGACAGATGCAGCAGAGAACACTAATATTCTCACTCTGTCTCTAACTGTCACACACACAAATCCACTCACACACACACTAGACTCAGACTACACACACCACTAATGCTTCCTGTTTCCCTTTAATCAGAGCTCAGGTTTCAGGAAGACAGGATGCATTAGTGGTGAGAGGGGGGAGATGGTCTGCATCAGCAGGTTGTTGACAAACCTGCCGGCTGGAAGCAACCATCATCTGTTTATTTAAAAGTATATTTTTAGAGAAGTTCCATTGAAAAGTTATTGCAGTTATGGTAGAGAGAGTCAGACCGTCAACATGAGTCAAATTGTGACATAGATTAATACATGCCCATGTTCTGTTGTCGTGCAACTTCAGACTTGTTCACTCCTTTCCAGAATCCTGGTGATTTTCTCTTGATCCCCAAAAGAGCTCACCTTGACCTCTGAGGTCAGGGTGAGATGGAACCAGCAAGGAGCCTGGTTGTTCCTCAAAAATGCCTTATAAGTAGTTTGAACTCTTTGGCTAGATCATAATCAGATTTAGTTGTATTAAACAAGTATGTTCACATGTATCTATAGTTCGGTGAGTTGTCACTGAAGTTCAGGATAAAACACAAAATTATTTTAAGAAAAGCCAGTGAGTAGACATCAAGTCAGGATTATTTTGTGAAACCGTAGAACTGTTGCTTATAAAACCTTTCAAAGAATAAATTTAGGGTATAGGTCTTTTTTAGCCATACCAGTGGTGTGGTTCTAGTCAGTCAGTCATGTCAGTTGCAGACCCGCCAACCCTGGATGAATTTTTTGAGTACGGCTTCGGCGACCTAGATGCGTCAGCTGCATATCACTGCTGTTGGCACAATGAATTACTGTACATCATTTGCATACATGCAGCAGTCAAACAGACAAAAATGTGAGGGATGCACTGATATGAAAATTCTTGATACCAATAACAAATTGTTTACAAAAATATCTGTAGATGCCAACACTGTTAGTTAATCATTTATGCCTATGTTTGTCCATTTGTCTTTCACCTGCCTAAACATAGCTTACCAAGGAACACAATTTCACTTAGGCTACACACTAACCTACCACTACTGCTGCATTTATATAGTTTCTATTGTTTACACCTCCACAACAATCAAACTTTAAGCCAATTTGATTTTTGAAAATATGATATTCAGCTAATTTGAAAAAAATGACAATGTAGCTGTAAAACCCCAACCAACCTAAACAGACTATTTTGTGGCTATGGTGAAATAAATTTTTTAGAGCTGGTTAATACAACTGTTCTCATTATAGGTAGGCTATTACTAAATGGTATGATGAACTTATAACAATACAGACTGAATATGAACATGTTGAAACTGATAATATAGGACTACTGTAAATCATGAAAGAAATGAAGAGACATACAATAGACCTAGATTATATTAAATTATAGTTAGATTATTAACATATTTAAACAAAGCTAAGCTGATCTGATCTCCATTAATGTCTAAAGAATGTATGTATTGTATGAACAAGGTTTACTTGTATGATCAGTGACTACGGGTCTTATCATTGGTTGAGAGACATGATGTCTGTTCATCATCTGACTGTCACATGACCTCACATCTGATAATCATCCTGTGGATAACAACGTCTTCTTTGACGGTTTTGTTAGACGCACAAAACAGTAGTATGAAGTATGAAGTGGTCATTATTCTGCTGAGCGACCAACTATGAATGGAATTCAAATTTGACTTGAGTGCTGTTGTTTGTAGAAAATCATTTAAAAATGGCAAGCGGCAAATAGATAACTAGTAAAGTTTGAGGTTTTTGGGGTTTTTTTCACCAAAGTTTTGTGTTCTTTTAACTTTCAAAGCTTTTTCAGTATACTGATTTCTGTATCTCTGAGCATTTGCATCTCTCTTAACACACATTTAGTATTATTGTATAACCATGCAATTATGTTTTTGCATGTGCAGGAATGCAGGCCAGGAGCACTTCCTTTGTTCCTTAGGCAGTGGGCCCAGGAGCTGCATCGGACTTAAACTTACAGACGTCTTCGTCAAGGTGACTGCTTTTATTTACTCACATCAATGAAACACATAAGTTCACACAAAAAAGCTCTTTCATTATTTCCATTTCTTAGGCTGTCCATAACATTTTCTTTACTGTATGAGTAAAGGAGGTGAAAGGATGACTGAAGGAAGTCCTCTTTGACTTTAACCTCCTTTTTGACTTTGTGTTGTATTTCAGTGTTCTTTTAGGCAGAGAGACAGACACAAAGGAGAAGTTAAAATGCTGAAATGTTGACACATTTGTGTTGACCAGCCTCAACTTCTGGGTTCACTTAGAGGACCTAAAAGATAACAATTGCACTGGTGTGCGTTTTGGATTATGTGTGAGTGAATGTGTTTACTAATGGGACAAAAAAGGGATCTTTCAACCTGAGAGGACACTTTTAGAGAAGTGAAAATTGGGACCTACAACATGACAAAGGAACAACAATACTGTACTGTCAAGAACTGACATAACTTGACATATAAACAAAGAACAAAGTTAGTGTAATTAATTCAAAGTTTTGAAGCTTAACACCCACTTAATGGAACAAGAGAGGAACCAACAGTGACAGAGAGGGAGGTGAACCATCCCCCAACCATTCAGTAAATAGAGCACTGCTCATGGGAATGATGAAATGCTTGGCTGTGTGTGTGTGTGTGTGTGTGTGTGTGTGTGTGTGTGTTCATCAGTGATATCAGACTGAGAGCCTGAGATCCCAGGTACAGACTGTCCTGTTTAAACCACCTGCCAGTCCCAAGGGCAGCACTCACCATAGCCACCAGGACATACTGTATATGCTCGGGAGACACATAGACACACACGCACACACACGCACACACACACGCACATAGATAGCCCATGGAGAGCTCCAGAACAAGACAGGTGTGTTACAGGTGTGACAACAGCAAGGAGAGAGATTTGCTTCCCATGTGGGGGTGTTTCCTCTGGAAACAGGTGTGTGTTTGTGTGTGTGTGTGTGTGTGTGTGCGTGTGTATATGTGTGTGTTAGTCTTGACTCTGGGGAGTGAGAGGGTGACACCAACTTCAAAACAACAACTTTATCATGTTACAACCAATAAAGTGACATCTTTTAACTTAATTTATTGTTTGCTAAGCCCCGCCACCCTTAGCTACTGTTGCTACGCTTATCTGTCAAGCTGTTCTGTTCTTGTAAGGCACAGATGCAGTTTGCAATGATAACAGCCCTCAGATTTCAGATTTTTACCATAAGAATTCTATATTTTAAGACATTTTTAAGAACATATGTGTTGGATGTCATAATATTCACCTAACTGATTCAACCATGATGCCTTTTCAGCAGCCAAACACATGAAATGTACAAAAGAAGATATATCTATGTTGTATTTTGAACCACAGTCTTGTATTCATGACTTCATTCATTGCCAGGTCGACTGCTTTTCACTTCTCAATGAATATGGCAACAACGGCCAGACGAGAGAGCAGAAGGAAGGAAGCAGATTGCACTAGTCAGCCAATGAGAGGCTTATCTCAGCAGTCCACATCAGTTGAGCCAGACTGTTAACTAACACACGTAGAGTATGTTATTTAACCTACGCTGGTAGATAATAGTCATTAAGACATCATCTACGTTCTTCCTTGTGCAAAAACAGCAACACATACGTACAGACATAATATGGATTGGGGTGTTACTGCAAGTTATCCAAAATGCAACAGCAAGGGATGACTCAGTCCTACACACGCACACAGACGCACATACACACACGCACACATACACTCATGAGTCATTGTAAATGTTGGGCCTGATTAAATGGAGCCCAGGTGAAATGTTCGCAGCAGCTTAATGATCTGCTCTCTTCTCATTCAGCTCTCCTCATTGTTCAGCAGGACAATCATATCTCTTTTAAAATTATTGGATTACGTATTCTAGATAACCAGAGGCTGCTTGTTTTTTATTGCTTAAGAAAGTCGCATGAATGGGATAATGTGGGCAGGGCATTGCTCTATACTCTCTGAATGGATAATGAGTAGTCATCTTCTTGGCGGATTACACTGTAGAAATGAGAGATGAATGTGGTGGATTTGATTTTCAGGCCAGCAGCATCCACCACACCACTACCATATTCATTTAAATATGTATTAATACTGCCTCATAACTAATAACAACCAGAGATGAGGAAGAAAAGTAATGTTAACATCTCAGGGAAACTGTCATGTAAATTTATCACAAAATCAACACAATATCTAACTTTTGAAAGAAGGAATTACATATTTTTCCTGTTCTTCCTGTTACAAAACGAAAACTGAAATTCGTAAGAAATGCATCACACCCTTACTCAATTCAATATCCTACATTTTGCTGACCTAGCCTTACGTGGTCTGTTATGACCAGTAGATTATGGTAACTAATGTTGGCAAATATTTGATAAATATTGCTTCATATTATTCATTCATTTCCACTTGTAACCACAGATGCCATTGTTGAGCAAAAGTTACATTGTCTCACTATAAATACAATTTAACAATACTTGTCAGCTGGTGAGCACTATGATATATGGCCCTCCAAAGTAGCATGAGACAGTAACAGAGCACCAAATAATCCGTGCCCATACATTAAGTGCCTTTGATATTAATACATTAATAAACACATAAAAACACAGCAAAAGTATTAATACTGTATCTCAAAGGGAACTGTCTGGAAAGTCAAAATTAAAGGAGCAGTACGTTTTATTGCTCCTTATCGGTTATTATAACATTTCACTCACAACAGTAATTGCTTAGATGTAGGAATGCAGCACCAACGGTAAAAATACGTCCAAAACAGCAAAAGCGCACACGTAATTCCGCTAATAATCCCTCATTGCACAATAGCACAGTTACGGCAAGCATGTTGAGTCAGTATTGAACCAGGAAGTCCATAAGCCGATAGATGTTTACAGTGGACAGTTTGGGTTGTAATTTTACCGTTGACTTTGGTTTTTCACCTTTTCACTATGTTTTCACTGTATTTTGTTTTTATTCCAGTATTAAAATAATATCTTGTTATCTAATTTCCATTTTTTTTAAGTAGTTGATCCTGTCTTTTAGATAGGTGCTTTATAGAGGGTTCATTATTATTTTTCAGCATTGAGCAGCATATACAATGACTGATCCAACACTGCTTGTGATCATGCACAAGAAATACCAACAGGTTTATTTTGCACCAATGATGCACTCGTTGAACCTCATCTCTTAATGTAACCTGCTCTGTTATGGCTAAAAAACCATTTGCTTGTTAAAAGTATGTCTGATTGGCTCTAAGCAGGCTGACCACTTGCACATGCCACCACACACCAACACACACACACACACATGCACACACCCAGGAGGGCGTGAGCAGAGTGAAAAGTAGACCGCAGGGATCTAGGTCAGAGATGTGACTCATCGCCTCCTTGCTTCATCCCTACCCCTTGCTCCCTCCCCCACCCTCATCATCCTTACCCCATTCCCTCACTTCTTTCCTCCCTTCCTCCTTCTTCGTTCATTCATCCCACTCCTCCCCCTCCATCAGAATAATCTTCATTCATAAAGTGGAGGGAGGCGGGGCAACTGCGTGTTACTGGAGGATGCGATAGGTCGGTTCCGTGGCTGAGTATCAGCCAATGGGGAGAGCTGGCTATGATATCACCAGCCATGGAGCATTAAGTATGTAGAACAGATTAGAAAATAAGGTTTTCCCTGTCTTGTGGTGCCATAATTCAGCCTTTACACAAAGCAGACTGAAGATGGAATGAGTGTAATTGTGACATTTTGGTGAAAAATGACAATTGTATATAGTGAGAGAAGTCTTTGTCTAGTCTTTGCCAGATGGTCAAATGAGCACTGATATAAAGAAAATTTCAAAAAAAGTGGTAAGCTTCATATGATTCAGTTAAAAATTAATTAACTTTTAGAATGTTTGTCTAAAAGTAGGAGTTGTGTTTGATGAGTCATTACCGCAGCCAACCAAGTCTGAAGAACCTAATGTTCCCTTTCAGCTTGGCTGCTAGAAGGAGTTGCGTTGCTATTTCCAAACCTATAAAATAACATGCAAACAAACAAAAAGTGTTACGGAGGCTGTATCTTTGCAAGTTGGAGGCTTATTCAGCGTCGGTGGAGGCTGTAGCTCTGCCAAGTAACATTTTATTTTTGCTTTGGAAATCGCCACCTCAGCCCCCGCTGCTCTTAACTCTAAATATCATCTGTCAGGCAGAAATGAAGTTCTGTTTATGTCTGATACTGAAGTTACAACACATCCAGAAAACAGTTTTTTTTTTCTTGTGTTTTGCTGCCAGGAGGCGTGCGTGTACCTGTTAAAGCACTACGACTGGTGTTTGGAGCCTCCATCGCAGGACCTTGAGTACAAATGGCTGCCTGTGTCTCGCCCCGCCATCCCCCCCACCATCTCCTTCACCCAACTGGATCCGACCAGATCTGACAGTAGCAGCTCTAGATAGGAAAGCACAGTACATTTAGTGATGTACAACATTTTCTTATAAAACCATACGAGCACTAGAAACTAAGGATGGGAAGAATCACCGACTCGCATCGGTGCACCAACATAAATGTTCACGATGCAATTGCCCTGATTAAAAAAGTTTGCACCTAATACAATTTGGTATTAACTCACGATGCATTGTTTCTAATATCTTTGCATCAGTAAAATCCGATTTATATATATAGATATATATAATCACTAGTACAGTGTAGAGGCCTCATGCTTTTATTATTTAGAAATGTGACCAATAATTTAACATTTAGATTGATTCCTCATCTCTAAACTGTTTCTCAAGCAGACTGGCATGCCACAGCTCTGGATTTAATGTTCCACACGACGGAGTAAATGGCTCATTAAACTATTTTGACAGTAATTGTTTGGGTCATATGCATGTAAACAGGAGACAGAGAACACAACACTATGAAGGACTTGTGAAAAGGCCTGTTTGTGAAAGGTCCAAGTGTTTTTTTAAAGGTCAAAAAGAAACAGCCGAAATGAGACGCGTACTGAGTTGCAGTACTAGAGAAACAAATATGTGAAGTAAAAATGGCACTTTTCTTAGTTAATTTATGATTTGCTATATGCTTAATAAATAAAATAAACTCTCTGTACCATATTGAATTGCATATAGCATCATTCTTTGCATGGAATCGCATCGTATCGTGTTGAATCTCATTGTCAGTGTCTTCATATGTATCTTTAATGTATCAGATCATTGGCAGTGCATCGAGATGCGTATTGCATCAGCCTCAGTGATGGAGATGCACATCCCTACTAGAAACACCAGCTGTGGATTACATATGTATATGTATGTATGTTTATATGTCTAGAATGGGCAGAAAAAGCTGTAAAATATCTGAAACACAGAGAGGGAAGCCAGTAAACTGTGAGGCATTCCCCTGCTGCGTATGATACAGTAATCATTGTGGGGAAAGCCGAGGAGTGTGCTGGTTTCACTCTGTGTGTTCTTCTGCCAGATATTCATCAGCTTTCCTTGAAAAATCTGCAATTGAAGACAAAATGAATGACTCATGATAAGACTTCCATTGTTGAATCTGACACTGCTAGACAGTATTTTTTTGTCCGTCTTTAAATGAGTCATTTATCAAACGATGGTTAAAAAGATTCACCACACCACGTGAAACGCTCATTGATTTAAATCACAGTAAAATGTCTCATACATCAGATGTTCTACGATGAATTGAAATTTACCTTAATTACCTTCATGCTTCACTATCAATATTTAAACTATTAAATCCAAGGGAGCACACACGTGCACACAGGAACACAGAGGTAAGCCCTCAGATTCCATCACTGACTGCAAACCTGTTTCCCCTCCCCCCCCTCCACCACCTAGCAACCACCACTGCTTAGCAACAGTTCGTCATACCGACACTGACTTGCTTCCTCTTAGTATGCAAGTCTCACACACACATACACACACACACACACACACACTAACCTGGTTATTTTTGAAAGCGTTCGGTTGGCAGTGATACACACACCATCTGAATCACATGTAAATGATGCCTGAAGGTGCTTCATAGCACATGGCTAAATTTGAAATAACCCAAGTGACCTGAATGATTTTTTAGCACATGAATCATCAACCAAGTATTCAGATGAAGCGTCAGATATTTTGTGTGAATAAACAGTAAGTTTTAATTACTTATTTATTCATATTCAGGTGAATTCTATGTATTATATTACATATTATGTACATTTCCATTAATCTTTATTATGCGTAATGGTTTGATGTACAAGACAGAGTCTAACTTCATGTAATGTTAATCAGATATACATGTTTTGAGACAAGAAGACATTACTCTCAATTATCACAATTACATTGTTATTTTTATGAGTCTTTGTGCTTTGTTTTATGTATGTTCTGTTGTTGCTTCCATTGTTTTCTTTTGTCAAATTTACAGGTGAAATATTTTCTCATTTTAAATGCTGGTATGTTCTAAAGTTGTTCTGGCCTTGTTTTCAGTTTGTTGTTTGTTAAAATTTTTGATCTAAAATATCACGTTATCTAATTGCTTTTATGCACATTGTTTATAAAACAGGAGATCAAAAACAATTATAAGATTTAGCGCATGGCTACTTGCCAAACACTGTAAATCTATTAGCAAATAACAACACAGTATTGTTTTTCAAGCAGACAAGGGCATTTCAAACTGTTTACGTGATGCAAACAATTACGTTAGAACATTTTAAAATTAAAACTCAAGAGGAGAATAAAATCAGTTTAAGTAAAATAAACATGGAGTTATAACAAAAGAGGAATACAACAAATGAAATTAAAGGATAGATTCACAATTTTTCAAATCTGCCCTAAAATAATAGTCAGGTGAAACAAATGAACATTGACATGTTTTTCTTGTTGTAATCATTCCTCCTGTTCATACTGGCCGGTAAGACATCCCTTCATAATGCATTTTCAATGTAAGTGATGGGAGACAAAATCCACAGTCAACCTTTAATGCAAAAATGTATTTAAAAGTTTATTTGAAGTTATTATGAGACTTTAGCCATCCAAATTAATCAAATCAAATCTTTCAAAGTTACCATCCTTCACTGTCTGTAGAGACATTAAGGGGGATTTTTTTTGTTACAAAGACTGTAAAATATCCACTTTATTTGACTAACCCAGACTGCTGAAGCTTCATATTATCTTCAATAAAGTAATATATATAAACTATATATAAACTTTTAAATACATTTTTGCCGAAAGTGAGGACTGTGGATTTTGTCACCTATTTGGAGGGGATCTTCTAATGGTCAGTATGAACAGGAGGAATTATTACAGCGAGCAAAACCAGTTTCAGCATTTATGGTCAGCTGACTACTGTTTTAAGAGACTTGAAAAATTATGAAGCTATCCTTTAAAGTACAGCATTATTCATGCTTATAACTGTATTTTATATAGTCTTATACATATTTCAGCAGCATTTTTTACCAAGACTATATGAGATCAATTCATTCTGAACTGGAACCCATCCAGCTACAGTGTGAATGAAGCCTGAAGTGTGTAACATGTACGCAATGTGAGCTATGCCATTAATGCTGTCTGCAGTCTACATAATCAGCTACATATGCATGTCTCAGAAAGATGCTTTTGTCCTGCGGTGAGCTACTCAACAATCCTACTGTGTTGTCTCCGCTGCTCTGCTCACGCACACACACACACGCACGCAACTATACTCCTTTCTATACACACTGAATTATGCCGCAGACATGAATATTTCTCACTTGTCTCATTCAGCCGTCTGGCTTTCTCTGTTTTTCTCTCTCTCACACACACACTTGCAGACATACATCACACTGGATCTGGCAGAAAATGGGGTTCTTGTGAACAGAGTGGTATGACTCACTGCTGTCCCTGCACTTCACCCATTAGCTGTTGCTCCGACTCACAACAATTTACGACAGGCCAGAGCGACACAGTCTGAGCCCTCTTTTGCACAAGGACACACGGCTCCGTCGTTTAATTTATTTTTCACTTTTTCATGTCATTTTCTTCTTAGAACTATTTAATTGTTCTCTTTATTCTGTTTTACCTTTCTAATCCTGTTTAAACAAGTTAGAGGACACTGGCAGACTAAACATTAGAAGTACCATACTCTTCTACCTTTGTTTTTTTCCTCTGTTTCAGCTCATTATCTGCAAATCACATACATTTTCATGCAATTTATCTTCCAAAGCACAGTATAAGTCTTTAGATTGAATTCCTTTATGGCAGCAGCTGCTTTGAGTCTGTAGAGTGGAAAATGTTCTTGCGAGAGAATCGAAACTGTCTTGATATCTGTAATGAATGAGTGAATATTATATCAACTGTTTTGTTTTTTGTCAAAGATATATTATCATGATATTGTGGTTGAGTGCAACTTCCTTCTCGCATGCAATCTGGTGCTTTTTGGAAGCTTTTATATGTAAAACTTAAGAGTCAACTGCAGAAAAGCAGAAGACAGACAATAAGCAAACATGGTCATCCTGAAAGGAATATTAATTCGATACTTTTAATATTATCAAAGTTATAAAGGTGACTCTCAAATCTTAGTTTCCAGAATATCCTATGTGCATATGAACACACCTACTGAGAGAATTTAAAAAGTCCGCATTACCAGAAGGCAAAAATGTACATTCACCCAAAAAAGGGCAGCTAAATATTCACTGTGATGAATGACTTTTCTCAAGGCACTTTCAAAACTCTGCAAATTTCAAGCTGTACAGAAACAAAGGGAATGCACTGTAAAGCAGAAAATAAGCTTAAAACCTTTAAAGCATGCAGAATATGGTCTTGTAACTACTGATGTTCTATTACTGCACATTTGACAGATAAAAAATGGATTTCATCCAGACACGTTGCCCGTTGCAGAGATTCAACGCAAAAACCTTTAAGTCACTTGATACATAGATCAGCATTTCATGTGGCATAGTTGTTGCATTCCAGGGATCTGTGTGCTTCGTTGTATAGTCCACCCTTCACATTTTAAAACATAATTTGAAAATCAGCTGATCATGTGCCCTCAAACAATGGCCGAGTGAATTTGCTCCTGTGAATGCAGTTCTAATGAATTTCAAGAATGTGATGAGCAGAGGCGGCGTATGTACATTTTTTTCTTTCATATGCGTTGATTACGACAAAACGCAGCCCATTTAGAAGTAAGCGGAAGCTCAAGTGTTCATTATCTGATCCTTCATTCATTACTGTTCATAGTCTTTGTCACGCACATGCAACCAGAGCATGTAGGAGGTTATAATATACAAATGCATGAGGTAAAATCACGTTAACAATGAATTCAATTCATGGATTCAATGCTTTATGGAAGGACACGTCAATAGATACAAAAGAAAGGGAGAAATAAACAACACACTACAGGTGGGGTCATTTTCAAAGCAGGGTTGTTAGAAAAAGGAAATCATGTCAGGCGCTCACACACACTGACGCACATGTCTAACAGGAGGTAGGACAGTGTATCCAGATGGCAGAACAAAGCCTGAGGTCAGTTTTAATGAGCAGAGCTAATTACCACATGACTGTCCTATCTGTCCACTCCCAGTGGAACTGTTGGCCTTTAATAGGGTATACAACAGGAAGTAAGGGCAGGAAAACCCCATCCCCTACCACACACACATTGGGACACACATAAGTAGTCACTGTAAACAAATGTGTGTTATGCACCCAGCACACTTTTACAAATGTGAAATCCTGGATTTCAGATAGAAGTAGTTGGTTGGAAATGCTGTCTCCAGCTGATAAGTTTTGAAACAAGAACAATGTAAAAGGGTCTTTTACTATACATACATGATATCAGGGTAAAACACATTCAGCACAGAAAGATTCATGTGTGAGTAACTGATAATAAAATGCACACAGAACGTGTGGTGAGGAATTACTGTTGTAACTTTAGAGAAATTCATCCACAAAATTGTACAGCCACAGACTTCATGTTTCCTTTCTATCAGCTAGTATCTCTAGTCTCATTGTTTTGACATCTACAAGTGTTTGTCTATCTAGCAATTGAATCCCTGCAACAAATTTCAAGCCCTCACACAAACACACAAAGAAACACACACACACACACACACACAAACAAACACACTCCTTGCTGCTTACTACTGTGTTTATCTGTGCTCAGACAGGCAGGAAGGAAAAGCCATTAGTCACTGAGGTGCCATCAAGCACAGTTTAATTGTCTCATTTATCTTCCCTCTGCTGCAGAACCACACGCTGCTGCTCGGATTCACCGGGCAGCCCTAAGGAGCAGAGCACTCTGCCAAATATAAGTATATAATAATTTATTGCAGTAAAGGGTCCTGTATCTTCTGAGTGTCTCTGATAGAAGTTGAGAAGTGGTCTGCAAGTTGCTGGCTATTCTGTAACATCAGTAGAGTTTCAAGTCCATAGATTATTAATGAACTTCCAGGATGTGCGGATGCAGCTAAAAATCTATAGTCAGGTCATCAGTTGACAGCACTGAAACCAGAGAGTGAAAGCCTTCACATGAGAATTTTGCTTTATGAATTTGTAATTAGGATCATGACATTGATTTTCACACCCAAACATTATGGCTTACATTCATTTTTGAAATAAGAAGGGCTGGATTCCTTTTTAAATCAGTGAATTTACCAGTGTTTATTTTTATTATGTAAAAAATATGTGTAAATTTGATTAACAAGACAGCTCTTTGGGCTAGGCACAGGGGTACTATGAGCTATGCTACTGTCAACGTGCTAACATGCTGACAGATAGCACCATCTTAGTTTTGCATGTTAGTATGCTAATACTCACTAATTAAGCAAAGTAGAGTTGAGGCTGATGGGAATGTCATGAGTTTTGCAGGTATTTGATCATAAACCAATTTTCATGGCAGTCCAATAGATTGAGACATTGTACTAAAAATCAAAAATGTCAACATGATAGTAATAGAGGAAAAGACCACCTCACTTAGAGGAAAAGTCAGGGGTCATCAAAATCAGTAGGCTTCATCCTCTAGAAACCCTGAATATCTGTACTAAATTTCATGACAATCCATCCAATATTTATTGAGATATTTTAGTCTGGCAGAAGTGGTCCACTAACCAGCTGACATTGCCATACCTCAAGCCATACTGTCGCTAGCATGGCTTAAAAAAAATCGAAATTATACTTTGTTTGCTTTAAATTTCTCAGTGCCCTCTTAGAACAAGAAACAGATGTCTGGATGTGTGGGTACATAAAATCTTTAAAAAAGATTTCATAAAAAAAACTGTAAGACTTATATATTTATATAATTTACGATACCATTGGCAGTTTCCTACTGAAAATACTGTAAATCTTGCCACAACTTTCTTAAAAAGTGAGTCGAGGATGAACAACTGTAAAATACTGTGAATGAAATCAGTGATTCAAATTCAACTTATCTCTCTTCTCAGCATTTGTGAAACTCTAATGTTGCTTATTCACAGTAGATTAATACTATTCCTATAAAACATAATACCTGAATTAAATTTTTAAATGACACACAATTAAAACAAATCCACATAAATCATTTAATTAAGTAAATAAAATAAAACTGCTACTTTTAGTCTTGTTAAATGTCTTCACAAAGATTATCTTGACCCCTCTGCTTCTGATGCTGAAATATCTCAACAGCTCACCATGCATGAAGAGTATTTTGGGACCGGCTGTCATCCTCTTGTGATTCTTATTATAATTTCATAATTAAAATCAAGTGTTGTTCCATGATGTTGCAATTGTAATCTGCGAGGGAGGGTGGGAGAGATGTCGAGGGAACAAGGGAGTGGTTGGGAGTACAGGAGAATGAGAGCATCCCTCTCCAAACTCCCTCTCTCACTGACATACTCTCACTCTGTCTTTTAAACACTCTCAGCCACTCTTCTTCATCTCCTGTCTTTCATATCACTCCTCTCCAACTCTCCCTCTTTCCTCTCCTTGGGACTGCAGTCATTAATTTCAACATCATGGAACAACACTTGACCTGTTTTTAGCTTCCGGGGTAATAGTTCTGTCTCCAGTGATGTCTGCTTGGGAAGAAGAAAAAGAGAGTGGGATAGAAGGGGAGAGGCAATGACAGGGAAGAGGGATGGAAGGAATGAAAGGAGGGGAGAGGTCAGAGGAGAGGAAAGAAGGTGTGGTGTGTAGGGGAGGAGAGGAGACGGGTATTTAAATAAAAAGTTCAGCCAGAATGGAAATCTAAAAGCCAAGATTTGACAGCAGTCTGTAACTAGAGCCAACTTTTGTGCACTGGTGACATCTGCCATGATTTAATGCTGCAGACAATGAAAGGACTGGTTTGGTAATGTTAGCTTAAAACTATGATGCCCTGCTGTTTTAGGAATTCACAAAAAAGAAAAGTATATGTTTTGGATGTGTTGGATTTTGTGGACACCAGCATCTATGACTATATTCAACAAAGCACTGAAGTCAATTTGTAAACTGTTTGATTAAGGCAGGGTTTTGTCTGTGATTAAATAAAACTGTAAAACTATTGCCACTGAAAATTTAAACTTCACCAAATTTGTTTTAGGGTTGAGGTTAGGGCTTGTTTCTTTTGTTAAATGTATTATCTTAGGCAAACATTAAATATAGATACACAGTATCACACAGTGAGAAGCCTCACTTACTTCCTGTTCTGCAGAAAAAAAACATGTTCGTGTTCAGCAAAGTATTGAAAAAGTATTTTTTTGTGGCTAGATGAAAACTCAGTTATCATATTGACACCAGTATCAAATATTTTTGATAGAAACATAACCCTGACTGTCTAGCTGTCAACAAGTTCACTGGGTTAAATTGCCATTGTCATAAATCAGGCACACTTACTGAATGCAAACACACACTAAGCAAGCTGTCCAACCAGGGCACCATGTAGACACATTCTTACCCTAAATCTGTGCTGTTTGCTTGGTGCTGCAGAGTTCTGTGAAAAGTATGTTTATCCTGAGCTGTTAGGAAAGCTGGCTTCTCAACACGCTCAGATATAGACACAACAATAGCAGGCTTGTTTCTTTTACAGCTTTAGCTGTGCTCACACAGTTTGAATTAAGAGGTCAGGCCACCTTACTAATAGTCCGCCTTTCACTCCTGACTATAACTCACACGTAGTGAATGTAACTGCTCATTCAAGTGAGTAAACAAGCAAAGTGTTGGTAAAGTGAATGAAAAATAGACATGATTGCATGATTTCAGATATAATGTATCTGAATTCAGATGCAGAAGTAGTGACAGTATGCATCATTTTGAGTATACAGCACTGTCATCTTTAAAAACCTTTCCTTGCAGAAGACATACTTAATCGATATTTTCTATACATTCAGACCTTGTCATTGCCCGTAAGGATACACCAAGCTCAGCACGGCAGAGTGCGGGGAGTGACAATAATAACTTTCCCCAGGGGACCCTGAACCTATAGGTGAATGTTTAAGTTTCAGGTGAGCAGTGCAGCAGCTAGCATTAGCAGAGCTAGAGTGAGCTTTAAATAAACCATCCTGTTGGCAAAGGTTGCATTGAAGATATGTTGTAGGTATGTCATGTGTGACTGTAGCACTGACTGCTTGAAATAGCGTGTAGAGTTTCAGTTGTTGTTGAGACTGTCAGAGGTGTTGATCCAACTTGATGGTTACTTTTAGGCTATAGCTTGTAATGTTATGTGAAGCAAATACCAGCATCCCGTAACCTGAATGCATGTGGTGGAGTGTAAGAGCTGCTGTTTGTTAAGTAATATGGGAAAAACCCATAAGTATTGGATTGGGGTTAATTGCTTTAAGATTCCTAAATGTGGCTTCATAGCCAAAATTGGTTCTCTTCTGAATATGTTTAAGAAAAAACCAACCTTTTCTCAGTTCTAGTCAGGCCTTGCACTAATATTGTTGTCTTAATTCAATGCTACAACCTTGCATCTTCCGTGCTGTGTCTTTTCCTCAGAACCTGTCCCAGTGGGAGTGTAGGAGGAGATGTTTGTCTTTCCGCAATTAGAGAAGATAACTGTAGTTGGAACAACACACAGACATCAATGCAAAAGCAGAAATCATCATTTTTCTTCAAAACTGAAGAATGGGTTTGGTGTTTGGCTGCCACAGATCGAATGAGTAGGAGTTGGACTGCGAGTTCCAGCAAACTTTCCAGTGTTTTATCCTCCTCCTGGGAGGAGGATAAAACTAGATGGTTTCAGGATTTGAAGACGAAATAAAGTTTTAAAAGGCTGCCCACAGTAGTGTCTTCCTGAATGTGATAAACAGGGTGATCTTCCAGTACAATGAAGATGTGTAATATTCCCAGCATGGCCCAAAATATTATCAAGTGTTTCCTGGCAACCGCAAGTTTCAGTGCCATTAAAGCACAATGCTGAGGCGAATGTGTGATGGGCTTAAGGCATAATTCATGGGAAACATTTTAAAGGAGGAAGCATTTCCCCTGCAGCAAGAATGGGAGCTGGTTAGTGGGACATATCTGATATGGATAATACAGGCCTCTTTAAAAAATAAAACCACTCAAACCATCTTGGTTCCCAGAATTGGGGCCACCCTAAAAATTATGTAACTTCCTGTATCTAACAGTCTAACTCTCCTGTAAATATTGTCCAACAGTTGCTCTTTACCAAGAGTTGGCTATTTATAGGCAGTTTGTTAAAGCAAAGGGCATGGGCAGTATTGCTTGCAGCATAAACAGACAATGGGTATCCATGGCAAAGTCAATTTGGATAATGCAGTGAGCTTTAAAAGAGCAAAATATCATGTCATATCAGCCACAACACAATGAGATTAGCTGAAAGGTCCAGTAAATGTGACCTGACCCTCACATCTGAAGAGTAGTGATATTTCGTGGTCTGGTTGGAAGGTATTATAGCAGAGAAGAGGACAGTGTTCAATTAGATTAAACAGAATAAGAATGTTATTTTTTACAGACAATGTGACGTTGCTGTAACCTGTGACTAATAGACAGCAATTTGACCTTTATGCCTTTATTTAATGTGGTGTAATTTATAACATTAACAATGGTTTCCCAGTAAGCCATGACAGTGTGACAGTGAGCCAGCACCAGGGGCCACATGTATAAACAATGCGTATGCACAAAAATCATGCATACGCCATTTCCCACACATAAACTGGTATTTATAAATACAGAATGTGTGGTCAGAATGTGCGCACCCCTGCATTCTTCAGACCAGGCATACACATGTTTTTCTAAAGCGATCTGAGGGTGATGTGATGAGGCAGAGATGACATATAAGCCAAAAGATGGAATATTTTAGTAAAACATTGTTTGTTTAGGTTGGCAACCAGCTACACTGATTGTGTGGATTTTTTTTTAGATTTTTTCGCTTTTACACAGAGATCTGATCTTTGATTTTATTATTTATACCCATACTTTTCCTACTGTGATGTCAAAATGTCTTTGCTTAAAAAAAGATACTATAGATAAACATCTGATGGTTTTTTTCACCACAGTTTGTTTTCTTGAGGATAAATAAAATCATCTGAGTGACTGATCAGGACAGGTGATTCAAATCAATGAGCTCACAGAGCAATCAATATGATTACAGAAATAGAGTTAGTAGAGATCCTTCCATCATCCATCCATACGGTCACATTTTATGAATCAGCTTAAATGTATTTATTTATTTTACATTAAAAATATACCAAGTTATACTACATGTACACAGACATATACACATACACACACAACAGAAGTGCCGATTTAGTATACATATACACACACATATTGAATATCTATGTATAATAAAGAAGGAAAAGAAAAGTGCCTGGAACGCTGATTCATAAAATTAAAAATAAAATGCTTGCATCAGAGTCATAAGTGTACAGCTCTCGCCTCCGTCTTCTTCTCCTCAGTATTTTAATCATTCAGTGGATTCAAACTGGTAATCTTCCACCCACAAACCCAAGTCCTCAACTTACCATGCTCCCTCTTAGGTTGCATTAGGAAATTCTTTTGTGTCTTTTGAAAATCTTGTGAACATCCCATCCCCACTTATTGTATTGAAACCCTGTAGACTCATTGCCTGTCATTTTAACCATTGTTTCAGTAAAAACATGCTCACGCTCTTTGGTCCCTTTCAGTTACGATAATATTTTACTCACCAGCTTGATTGTAGGGATACAAGCATGTGGCAACACAGGAAGATCAAATATTTGGAAGTAAAAACAATAAAATACTAAAATTATAGCCAACACTTTAAAGGTCTATTCCCTTTAGCTTTGTAAAGTACTTGAAGGAAGTTTTGCAATGCAGGCAAAAATTTTGGACAGTGTTGGTACTTAGTTACTTACTTGCTAACTTGCTTACTTACTAGTTACTTACTTACTTGCTACTTTGCTTACTTAGTTACTTACTCACTTGCTAACTTGCTTACTTACTAGTTACTTACTTACTTACTTGCTAATTTGCTTACTTACTAGTTACTTACTTACTTACTTGCTAACTTGCTTACTTAGTTACTTACTTGCCAAATTGCTTACTTAATAGTTACTTACTTACTTACTTGCTAACTTGCTTACTTAGTTACTTACTTGCCAAATTGCTTACTTACTAGTTACTTACTTACCTGCTTACTTACTAGTTACTTATTTACTTGCTTACTTAATAGTTACTTACTTGCTAACTTGCTTACTTACTAGTTACTTACTTAATTAGGCCACTTACTTGCTAAATTGCTTTCTAGTTACTTAGTTCAAATATGTTTTGAGTTTCAGACGCTCGCTACCTGGCTCAAAAGCTCGTAGTGTATTGTAGCTTTACAACAGATAAACTCCAACAGTTATCTCAAAATGTCCATAAAAGCCTTTCAAAGTATATGCAGCATCAGTATACTCCGATCATATATTTGCCAAAATATGGCTAAATGCACAACTTTCATTTGACACTAGTTCAATTAGCTGTTAGCTGAGCAACTAAACAAATCCTCAAATCTGCTAATATTTGATATATTTGGAAGAAGTGTGCGTAAAAATGATGCATTAATGTTTGTTTGATCCACCACTGTCCACCCACATTGTGTCTGTAGATAACAGCTAGCAGATTAGTGCAGCTAGCAGGCCATTGTTAGCAGATTCACGCATGACTGTGAGTTGTTTTTTCCACAATGATGCTTGTTTGCTTCATGCAATAATTTTTGGTAATGTGGTAAAGAAACCAATGAGGGAAATTGCAGGTCTACTGGTTTCTACTGGAGTGAATATATTCAGAACAGATTCAGCTAAATGTTATTGATCCAATGCTGTTTTTCAACATGTAGTGTTCTACTGGATTTATCTGTATGAATGTCAATGTTTCATATGTGCAGACCTTCAATTTTTCTAGTTAAGCTAGGTTTGGCACAGTTACTGTTTTATTTTGAAACGGACAAAAGGTAAGTAATGTTCATACTGTAAGTTACCGACAAATAAGTGAGAAAATGTAAGCTACAAGTGATGAAAAATAGCAACAGAACTGTAAATTACACAAGTAATCCAGTTGAAAAGAGGCAAGACAGTCAACACAAATATGATTTAGGTTCCTCCATGAGGCTTCACAAGAATTAGGTGAAAGTTTGTCAACAATCTACATCTCAGAGTTTGTCTTTCTGACGTGTATAAAAAAAATTTTAAAAAATCATCTTGACTTGCTTATTGCATATTTTTACAGTTTAGCATAACATGAGAACAGGAAGCCAGCAGTCAAAGAAGATGAAGAAGATAATGTTACAACACAGTAGATTAGATGAGTGAGTAGCGTTGTACTGGGGCAGATTGGGATAAAACCTCAAGCTCTGAGTTTCATTTAGAGCCTCCAGCCAGTACAGAGCAGGGGCAACGGACATGTTTCAGTTGTGTGTTGTGTAACTCTAGTCTTGTTCAACTCTAGTCAATTGGGCAATTGACTCATGGCTATACACTCATACACACACACGCTCACACAGAGGAAATTCAATCACTTAAATGTGACCGTGTCACATTAACAAGGACACTCCGCTTCCTCTCTTTCCTCCCCCATTCATCTCCTGTCTTCCCCTCCTTCCTCCTCCTCCCCTTTGTACTCTCCATCACTGGTCAGCTGCCCTTCAAGTTGTTTTCTGAGAAAATGAACAGAAAAATATAGGAGGCACAGGTCAACATGAGTTCAACATGTACTAAATGTGTGTGTACGCTTCTGCTCATGTGTGCACACATGTGTTTGTGTGTTTGTACCTGTCGTCACCAGTCATATTTACCCCGCTCGTTGTCTTAGTAACCACAGTTTCTGGCTCTGTCACACTTTCTCAAACAAAAGCATGAGAGACTGATGACGTCAACGTGTGTGTCTGTTTGGATGCACCTCTGCCACATAAGATGACTGAGAGTGTGGTGTCAGATTGTGCAGACGTGTGTGTGCGTGTATTTGACTGTTTGGGTGCATACCTGTATAGCAAAATATACAAATTTTTACATCCAGAATCATAAGTTAAATGTATGTTGGAACAGTTGTTTGTGCACAGATGTGAAAATGGTTTTAAAGCAAGCCTGTTTCCTGCCTTTAATCCCTGTGTCTTTTTTGCTTAGACTGCCACATGTCAGACAAACAGACACACAAACACAAGTTCTGTTTTTTCCTTGTCTGCTTTTGTCCTGTAGATAATCCTCCACACAGTCTTCATTCATAGTCATCCATTCACAAACACACTGAGAGGAACTGAGCCGCTGATAGAAAAAATAATGTGAAAACAACTTTAAAAAAGAAAAAGAAACAATGAAACATGGGGTTAATAGTAGGTCATTAGTAGCTGACACCAAAGGACAAGTATCAAAATATATTTGATCTCTTTTCCTTTTTCTTTCTTCTTTCTTCACATTTGCACACAGACATATTTCACCATAAACATGGGGGAATACATGCATGTATAATACGGTACATGCATGAGAATACTCACTTCCAGAATGCGAATTATACTCTTGACATCAACAACTCATTGTGTTCTCTTAAGTTTTATCTTACTTTTGGATTATGTTTTGTGTATCTGTCTTGTCTAAAAATGTAATGATTTTTTTTCTTAATTTAATGTAAATGTTACTTTGTTTCCACTGATGAAAAATAAAAATGATGATATTTTAGCTTTTGCCTGTATTGGACGTACAATTATTAGGCTACAGGAACTGGACTATAGGACTCAAAAGTATTAACTGTTTCACAAAACAGGATTTGCAGATAGTTATGAGAGAGAAGATGGCACAAATATGTCTTTTGAATAAACTTTTAACTTATTATTATGCCCTTGCAACCAAGCTAACGGTTAGTTAGCAAGCTTGCTAGCTTATGGAGCTTTTTTATGTATATTTTAGGGGATTTTATGCCTTTAGTAGATAGTGACACTTTGAGAGATGAGAGGAGTGCACCAGCCAAGCCTCCAGAAACAGTTCCTCGCTACATAGTGGCCAAACTGTGTAATTACAATTTCTGGGTCCATCACATGATGCACAGAGGCCCAAATAGAATTTTTCCCATTGTGAGTTGCTGTAAAATGCTGAATACATTTTTTCTGAGCGTCATAACCCCTGCAAAAGTTTTGTTATCAGAATTTGATCCATTCGGTCCAATAACATTTGGAAAAAAAAAGCAGCATGATTAAATTATTTTGTGCCCATTCAAGTGAGTGAGGAGCCAACCAGAAGCCAGTCGGCTCAGCCAGCAGAGGGTTTTGGTTAGTTCACTAGAAATACTAGTGAATACTATTCACTAGTTCATATTGCTTCATAGGTCACTGAGCAACTTTCATGGGAAAGAATCCATGATGCTAGCTTACATAGTTTTTTTTTTTATCCCCCTTCAATAACTCTTTATTGAGTGAATGATGTACAATCCAACAAAATACCAGGCGAGAGCTAACAGCACTGTGCAGAGAAAATAAAAAGAGTTCACAGAACTATTGTGACTGACTAGCGCTAGTGTCTTCCCAATTGGCTAGTCTGTTAGCGGCTTGCTCACAAGCCACAGTAGTCCACCAACTAACCCTGCAAGTGGTTACTATGTCACCAATCTTCTAGATTCGCTGATGAATTTTGCTGCACAAGTGTCTGGTGTGGTGCAATAAACAACTCGAACAATAACAGTAAGTGAAAAAAAACTCATGTCATCTGTTTCATGTCATCATATCATCCAAATAGACAACTGCTTGTACCTTCATAGTTCTCTTTGGCATTCCTGCTGTCTGCAAACCCTTCAGCACCAGCCTGTGGACATAACCCAGACTGACAAATATAAAAACAAGCAGTCTGGACTCATGCCTAATCTGTGAGACAGTATTTATGACAGGAAGGTACTTTAAAAAACCTCGGTAAGGAAACTTCCTCCAGGCTACGATCATGAACTTCTCTCCTGTTCTCATTAACTAAAACGATATTTGTATTAGCTGCATATATTTTGAAAACCCAGTTTGAACATTGTAGGCGTAACAGGAATGTTTGGCTGCACACATGCCCCTGGGTTACAGATGTTTGAGTAAAATATGAATAGCTTTGAATATGATCTCACAGTTTCATCCTGTGCTGATTTGACTATTCAAAACACAGAGAAAACATTTGAATGAGGAATACTTGTTTTTTTTGTGTGTGTGTCTGTGTGCGAGAGAGAGAAAGAGACAGAGGGGGAAAAAGATGATTTTCACTGTAATGTTACTTTTACTTTGGGTTTCTTAGCCACAACATGGGTTGAACATGTCATACCACTGTAAAAACAATCCTTTCATGAAAAGCAAAGACCTGCTTTATGTAATGTACATTTTCAGTTGGACTTCACTGTTAGTAGTGTTCTTACGTTTTTCTCATCGGTTACACTGAACGAAAGAAGTCTTGATGTGTGTCCCTTACACTGTAGGAGCTTTGTAAAAAAGGCCAGCACCACTTGGACCAGAATGCAGAGGTCAACATTTACGTCAAAGGAATAATTCAGCATTTGGGGTTTCGTTTTCTTGCCCAGAGTTAGATGAGAAGAGCGATACCACTCTCATATCTAAAAGTGGTGTCAATGTTCTCATCTAACTCTCAGCAATGACGCATATTAGCATGTTTCCCAAAATATCAAGTTATTTCTTGATGTTTTAACACAATAGCACCACATCTTTCATGAATATGCTTCTGGTGCTTGACTAGCTAGATGCATTATTATTTAGTGCTCAAAGGATTCAGATGTCTATTTTGTATGGTTCAAAATTTCTATGATGTCAGGATCAAATTTGTTGAATACGATTGTCTGAGATTTGAAGGTCACGAGGAAAACTGGGACGTCCACACTTTTGTCTGAAGCTTTAGCCTACATCTTTGACCTCTTTAATCAAAACAATTTAGTTCAGTAGTTGTACTGGCTACTGTACTGTTCTGACTTGCCAAGTTATAATTGTAAATTAGTTTTAAATCAAGGTTATTGAAGGTTAAAATTTCAAAACAGATTTTTTGCCAAAACTGAAACTAATTAATTTCAAGTCATAGATTGTCAATTAGTATGATGATTGCACTCGAGGGCAGAGAGGAAGTAAGCTACACAATGACCGAATAAGGAGCACTAAGGGCAATAAGGCAAGTGTGTGTCTGGAGCCTTAAGCTCAGTAGGTTAGCATGTGAGGACCAGATGTGTGTGTGTGTGTGTGTGTATGTGTGTGTGTGTGTGTGTGTGTGTGTGTGTGTGTGTGTGTGTGTGTGTGCATGCGCGGTTTGGAAGTGGATCCATTGAAATGGGGATAAGCAGCTGGTGACCCGTTAGCTTTATTACTCATTAACCCGCACAGTCTCCACAAACAGCTCTGGACAAACATGACATCGACCCCAAAACTCCAGCGTTTCAGCGTTAGGAATCGAAACATTCATCACATGAAACAGCACCTACTAGCATCACTCAGTCCTTAAAAGGAAGCTCTCCAGGTATTTTTCAATTCTTGAAAATTCCCTCAGAGATTGCAGAAAAGCAAATAATACCTTATGGTCTCCTAAAATATAAAGTTTAGAATACAAACTACACACCTATATTGACAATATAAAAGTGAACCTTCATCCAGAGTTGATAGATTTTCCAGCAGGCTACAGACTATTTTAAACCGAGACTTTAAAACCTACTGTGGGTCCAGTGGTGACAATTTAAAGTTGTATGAGACTCACCTTTAAATCTTTGATATTATTCAGGGTTGCAGCAGATTTCAGGCTGTTGATGTTCATCAAATGATGCACCCAAATCTCTTTCCCAAACACATTTAACATTCCAACCACATCTGTTCATTAAGCATCTTTAAAAAGTTTGCTTTTCTCACACACAGTATCAAGCCAGTCAATCTGAGTAGCTTGGACATTGTCTCTTGAAACACACATTACTGTTGAATTTTTAAAATGTAATTTTTGAGTAGTAATCAAAGTCTTACAAAAAATCCATTGTACTCTTTTGAATTGGTGTGGAGGCAGAAGTGTCAGAGGTGGATATTTTAAAAACTTAGCACATAAAAACAAAACTATCTGCATAGCTTTTGGTGCACAGACTCTTTTTTGTGTGTATAAGACACCTGTTGCAGGTTTTTCCATTCAGTTTTCTAATGATTCAAAACTGATAACATCAGTACATAACGGCACGACCAAAGAGGCGGTACTTAAAAAAGTGTTTTATTTATTTAGTTGCAGTGGAAAGGTTAACCGGTTTTTCAGCCATGAGCAGCATCAACGTGCCTGGGAGAGAAAATATGGATTTGCTCCAAACAGAGTTAACCACCCCCACCACACCACTCGCTTACTTCCGCTGCACAACTCGCCTCTCCGCCCACCCACTCTCTCTTTCTCTCCATCTATTTCTCTCTCTTCCTCACCTGTTTATTTTTCTCCCATCTGTGCCCTTACAACATCTCTACCTCTTAATTTATCTCTCATATATACAGTACATTCTCCTACTCTCTCTCTCTCTCTCTCTCTCTGTCAGCACACAAACAAATGACACAAACTCATTCATGAAAACGTAGCGGCACTCAGTCAAAGCTTAACCACTGGATTATGGGATTAGAGAGTGGGACAGATTTAGTGTGTGTGTATACACATGCATCACACACACACATACTCACACAAGTCTGTGTGTGTGTTGTTTTTTATGGTGTTATTGTGTTTAAACTTTATTTGTACTCTGTATATGCAGGTTTTCCATTATATTGCAGCCATGAAAACAGGACAGTTAATGAAGTTATTCTAACTAAGGTTCAGGAACAAGACAACGCCTCACTCTCTCTCACTAATTCAATCACCTGTGCAAACCTATATATAGGCATGTCTCCTGTTTGTCTCAGTCCTCACAACCCTCCCCCCCGTACCCTGTTTTTTTCTGCTCTCCCCTTTTGGTGGTCAGCACGGTGGCTCAGTGGTTAGCACTGTTGCCTCACAGCAAGAAGATCCTGGGTTCGAATTCTGGTCGTCCCAGGTCCTTTCTGTGGAACCACAGGGCGATGATGAAGCAGAAAGCTCATCAAGACGTGCTCCCACCCTGATTCTCAACCCCCGGGTTCCTAGATGCTCCAGCCACATCACGACTCCATTCAGCCCCCGTTCATCATCATGCAATCAACCCCCTTCATCCGTCTCCTCGACCCCAATCATCCCATCGTACAAGACCTCAACCAACCTTCAGCTCCCATTCATCCCCCGGTGATTGACCTTCATCCCTCTCCTCGACCCTCGATCATCCCACCATTCATTACTTGAATCCAGTTCTTCCAGAATCTTCTTGCCAATCCAAATGAACAATTTTTTTTTAATACTGTACAAATGCCGTGGTCTCTGTTAGTGAATTGACAACTGGTCATTTCACACTTTGCGTGCATACAATACAACAGTTGCAGAAAACAGGTAGAAAAGCATAATTTTTCTACCATGTAGTGTTGGAAATTTTCACTGACATTCTCACTTCAGCTCTGTCCCCCTTGGTAATGTCAGAGTGGATTTACTCTGACATAAAAAACAAAAATGTTTTCCACCACTGAGTGTTGGCCAGTACAACAAACACTCTGCATTATACTAGATCCTACTGCTTTGATGAAAAAACAACGAATGTCCCAGTTTACTGAATGAACCTCCAATCTCAGGAACTCAATTTTTCACCCCATTTGGGTTGTAGTGCTGTTGTGTTAAAAGTTAAAAAGATAGTATGACATTTAGAGGAATACGTCCATTTGTTTTCTTCCAGTGAGTGACATACCATCAATAAAACAGAGCAGAGCTAGCTGTTTCACCCTGTTTCCATCCTTTATGCTGAGATAAGATAACCATCTCCAGCCTCTAGCCTCATATTTAATGTTGAACTATTCCTTTAATGCAATGGTCCATTGGTGGTCAGCTCTGTCACTCACACACTGAGTTGCAAGCTTGGTCATCAGGAGCAGGTGGTGTTTTCGTGTTTCGTGTCTTACCTATGGACACTTCGACATGTGGACAGGAGTAGTAGAGGACCGGACTACCAAACCTGTGATGGACGACCCGTCCTTTCTCCTGGGCCACCACTGTAAAATGCTCCTTGCTGTCGTCACCTTCTGTCTGAGTACTTGACTTGTTGTCAGCTGTCACCTTGCTATTCTGCTATTTCTTTGTGTTTGCTTGCATGTATCGCCCAGTATGCTGCTGCTGCCGATGACAATGTAGCATAGTGATGTCTTATATAGTCCATATTATCTATTAACAATGACATTTCATTTTCAATTATTGTTTTGCAGGCTTGTCTTATTTCAATAACCTCTTTTTTTGTCCAAGGACTATACACGAAACATTTACAGCAATGTTTATCACTGTGATATGCACTGCCCCACTTAGAGGAATAAATAAAGTAAAAATAGACAACATTAGAGACAGAAAGTGTGATGAGGGTATCAGACTGAGGGATGAGAGAGAAGAAAATGGAGTAAAAAGGAGGAAGAGAAAGAGAGATGTTTACTACACTGACGTGTGTAAAGCGCATAAATATCTTCTCTCTCTCTCGCTCTTTCTGACTCTCTCTTATCCGCTGTATTGACGGATGACGGCATGCAGGCGAGGGATGTGAGGGGATGAATGGATGGACAGGGGAGAGAAGAGGGAGGGAGGGATGACATCAGCGCAAGAGCCTTTTCCCGGCCAATCCCCTCGCAGCTCCCTGCCTTCTGTCTCCGCCCTCCCACACCTCTCCCTTGTTGCTATGGCAGCAGCACCATCCCGCCTGTGCAAGGCATTGTTTGGGGTCAGTAGTAATGCGGCGTGGTGTGTATGTGTGTTTTAATAGAGGCTACAGTCCAGCACAGATCCCTCACTTTCCCTCCTCTACCTCTTTGTCGTCCTTCATCTCGCCCCCCTCTCGCATCCTGTCTTTCTTTGTTCCTCATCCTCAGTCTTCCTCCACTTCCTTCATCGTTCTGCCTGTCTCCGTCCTGTCTTCCATCTCACCTTCTCTCACCTCTCTGGTCCTTTCATCCATGATTCATTTTTTTGCTGCATTGCTGCTCTCAACTATGCACACTTGATGTTCGCACGCAGGACATGTACACATTATTGCTCAGTGTGTCCAAATTCAGATTTTTCTGAGAGGAGTCACTTTTTTCACGTATGATTTAGACAACAACGATTAAGGAAAAAGTAAAAAATGAGTGGAGAAACATAACAGATGCTTCCATACAGTGAAGGACACCAGGAGTCACTGAATGGTTTGATTAATATGCAAATGATGTGAATCATGTGGTAGGGCCTTTGCAGTCACCAGACCTCAACCCAGACCAGACAGATTTTTGACCAATGACTTAGACTCTAGACCACCATCATCAATATTATCACCACAATAAATTTTTTTTAAAAAATGTTCATATTATAGGAATTTTTTGCTTGATAATCTTCACCCTGCTGCCATATCTACTCATTTGAGTTTTAGCTTTTTCTTATTTTCATGTGAAAAGCTATTGGTTGAGCTCACTCTTTCTTCTAGTTTTTATACATATCAGACAGAAAACATGACAATCCTTTTGTATTAATACTAAGAATATCCCATGAGATCAAGCTGGTTGGAAACAAGCAGCGCCTGATACTGATCGTCTGCTTTCAAGTGTCGTTTCAACCTTGCTGTTAGATCATACTTGTATCACATGAGTTACATCTTGGAGTATTCATTAAAAATAAATCAGACATACAACATTTCATAGATGAGCATGATAAGCAATGAAAAAACCCACGCCCCCCCAACACACACACACACACACACACACACACACACACATGCACGTGTCACATAAACCCATTCATAATAAATGTATCTGAGAATGATACAGTATTAAAATGATCCGTTTTGTGGTCTGTTTATCTCTTTCAGCTGGTGTGTCTGCCTGTTTTGCTTTCAGTCTGTTTATGTCAGTATGTCTGCGTTTTCCTCCTCTCATCTGCTGCCGTGCTGCTCTCTTTCCTCTCGTAACCATGGAAATGAGATCAACATGCAAATACCTGAGCACGCTCGCTAAGGCTGTGTGATAGAAGATGCAAATTGTGTTTCCGCTTGTAGGATTACACACACCCACACACACACACAGATGCATACACAGACGTATACACGCACGCACACACACAAACGTATGTGTGCACATATACGTAAGCACACCCACCTCCGGTCCAATACATTACGCCACAAGCAGACTGAAATTATCTATAGGTGAAGTAGTATAGTTTTAATACTGTTGCTGCAGTTTAATTTTGAATTAAACATTCATATTTTAAGAGAATATTAAATATTCACATGAAAACTTAAAATCATTTACTTTTTGGCAAGTAAAATGTGTCATATTAATAAAGTTTGACCTTAAAGCTGCATTAATTGATTTGTGGCCATTAGGGGGCAGATAAACATCAAAGCAAGCTAACATGTACACTGCTAACACCACATTCCTGGCTTATAATGTTGCTGTGGTTAAAATTTAGGAAACAATTTTCTACATTTGCATCCAGCAGAAGCAAAGCAGCATTAACATTCATTTGCAGTTGTATTTCTGTCAAAAAACATGTCTAATACTCACTCTTCTCTTAGCTGGTTTTGGTCTCCACCAACCCTGAGAAAATTTATCCGATTCAGCTGCGGTAGATGCTTTTTCACAAGTTCAACTTTCTGTTTGACTTTTGCTGCTGGGCTGTGACTTTATGAGAGTTTCTTCATTTAAAACTTGTGCAAGGTTTAATGAAAGAGGGGAGAGTGAATTTGCACCAAATTTGTGGGTGTAAAACCAAAAAAATCCCCGAAAAGAAGCTAAAAAGTACCATAGAGTCACACATTCTCAGCACAAGCTGATCTTTTCACATTAAGCTACAGGGGTATTTGACTCACTTTTATTGTGATTTTTAAAATAATATATATATTATATAAATTATGAATAAAATGAGCATCCCAACTATGTCTCTGCACAAATAAATGCTTTTTTTTTATTAGTCAGTTTTAATTATATAGCCCAGAATAATGAATTTGTTTCAGAGGACTTTCCAGTAGGACATCCTTAATGTATAAGGAAAACATGGAGGGATCCCTCTGTAATATAAAATGACTACAATATTGCAACCCACTGAGAACAGAGAATATCACTGTGTATATATTGTGTATTTAGCACACACAACTTACTTAAACTGGGTCATGTTTTTTTTTATCCCTGAATTTTAAACTGGTTAATCTGAAATCCCTTTAATTCCTTTATTTCATCATAACAATACTAATGATCATTCAGATGTGGTCATGAGCTGGTTAAGGCATGACGAGTGCCAAACTCCACTGCACGCCTTATAGAGTCCAATCTCCATCCCCATCGACTCTCGTTTCATTGATGTTTGTCTTTTTTTATGAATGAACGGCAGAGGAGGGAAGGGGACGAGAAACTGGACGCTTTGTGATAGGCTGCTATCGGTTGACGTCACCTCCGCCGTGACGCGATGCACCCATTCATTAAAAAAAAGAGAAACAATCCCGATGAGAAACACTCAGACAGCGAGAGAGAAAGAGGTGGCCGGACTGTGCGTAAAAGTAGTGCCGTTACAATGCGCTCCACTGGAGACAAGATGCACGGATAGAGGAGAGGCGCAAAGGGAATCCACAGCAGGATCCGTGCGCCTTCTCCAGGTTTGGAGGGCGGTGGAGGCACAGAAAGAGAGACAGAGATACAGGAGGTTACAGCGACAGTGAAGCCTACACACGCAGCCTGAAACGACGTGCGATGGAGGAGCTGTGCGATATGGACTGCCCGCTGCTGAAGCGGCTCCTGAAGGACGACAGCGCCAAGTGCCTGCTGCTGGACTGCCGCTCGTTTCTCGCCTTCAGCGCGGGACACATCCGAGGCGCAGTCAACGCCCGCTGCAACACAATCGTCCGACGCAGGGCTAAGGGCTCCGTGCTGAGTCTGGAGCAGGTACTGGCCGGGGACGAGGAGGTCCGGAGCCGCCTCCGCTCCGGGATGTACTCCGCCGTGGTGCTGTACGACGAGAGGACGCCGGACTCCGAGACGGTGAAGGAGGACAGCACCGTCACCCTGGTGCTCAACGCGCTATGCAGGGACTCCTCCGGCACGGACATATACCTGCTCAAAGGTAAATATGTGGTTCATTATTACGCTCAGCCTTTATATGGGTCAGCTGCATCGATGGTGGTAAAATATACGTACAAGTTGCACAAATATGATCAGTTAATTTCAGGATTCAGCCTCTGTATGGGTCCATTGAAGCTTTTGATTGTAATATTAGTAATAAATGGTCGTTTTTCCTAAATTCAACCTTAAAATTATACAATAAAATGATGATAATACATTTCACAAGTGCAGTAGATTCACATAATACTGTAATAATAATGATAACACAAATAGTAAATGTAAGTAAATGCATTATAATGTGTATTTTATTCTTGGATTCAGCCTTTATATGGGTTAACACCAGCTTACAATACCATTACTGCATTTTTTATTTTATTTTTTACAAACAATAGGCAAGTGCTTTATATTCTAATACTAATTGTGTTTATTATTGAATATGCTTTTTAGTAAAAATGATGAAAACAATAACTGCAAACCTGCTTGGATATAATAAATATAATATGTTTTTGTCTAATTATGGTATGTATACATACACCACCAATTTATCTTTTGCTCATTTAATATTTCAACATAATCAATGTTTTATTGTTTCCATAAAGATAGTGAGTATTGTTTTAGTAGCTGTTCATTCAAACCAGAGATTGAAATATCCTGCTGACTGTGCCTGCTCTATTTTTATGCACTGGTGTATTTTTCTTTCTTCTTCTTTTTTTTTTTTTTCAATACACACACTCACTCACTCACTCACTCACAGCTACACACATTCACACACAGACCAATGGCCGTGAGCTGAGTGAATGAGGTAATGCTGATGCGTAGAAGCCACATCAAACCGGAGGGACTTACAGGACACACATCATTTCAGAAAGAGTCCGCTTTGGGTCAATCACA
This sequence comes from Thunnus albacares, assembly GCF_914725855.1. Classification (NCBI taxonomy): domain Eukaryota; kingdom Metazoa; phylum Chordata; class Actinopteri; order Scombriformes; family Scombridae; genus Thunnus; species Thunnus albacares. The sequence continues at coordinate 20,011,911 of NC_058123.1, read as the reverse complement.
GAAGAGAAGCAGTGAAATCTAAAATCAACGCTTGAATTTACCCACCACACTATATTTAGACTTCAGGAAATCTGAAAACCAATGCTGCTGCAAGCTGTGGCGCACTCTTCTTTGTGTGTGTGTGTGTGCGTGCGTGTGTGTGTGTGTGCACCCTAATGACGCAGACGCCTTGAAGCACAGGAGTGTATGTATGTAGCTTATAAAGATGACATTTCCCAGTTAATCTGATTTGATCCCTGAGGTGCAGAGAGCAGCGGTCAGCCTGCAGATGTATAAAAAAAACAAAACAAAAGGGATGATGAAATTGTTTCAAATCCACAGCAGCAGATACAGGATAGAGTAAGTCAGGGATCCGTTTAACAGACTTTATGTCACACTAATTGAATGCAGAGGAGAAAATCCTGGTGCAGATTGTGCTTAGATGTAAATGTGGTCTGCCATGCTTCTTTTGTACTTAAGCAGACATTTCTAATGTGTTTTATGCACACAAACCCCAAACAAAAAGGCTCTTAAAGTCTGCCATTGGTGCTCATATTTTACCATATGATTATTTCTAAAACACTGCATAATAGATTAAGGTACACTATACTTTCTGTAGAGCAAAGCAGTGGATAAAATGCATCATATTTAATCGTGATGTCTCTTTTTCAGGTGGATATGACAGGTTTTTCACAGAGTACCCAGAGTATTGTTTGAAGACCAAATCCTTACCATCCCTCGCCAGCCAGTCCAGCATCGACTCAGCCTGCTCGTCTTGTGGAACTCCACACCATGACCAGGTAACACACACACACAAACACACACACACAGACAGACACATGAACTCAAACCTCCCTCACCAAAAAAAACTATGCTTTAAATAACATAGTTGACATTCACCGGTGTCAAATTCAACTAATTAACACCTGTTTCAGCTTCTTATCCGGCAAAAGTCAACTTCAGTTTCACACATGTGAGAGCTCCTGAGTGCAAACACACTAGCAGCTGGGGGTTATTTGCCTTGCTCGAGGGCAATTCAACTGTTGTTCACTTTCCCATGTTCATTCAACCGTTTTTTCACATCCAGTCTGGGAATTTAAACCAGTGAACGTGGTGGTACAAACTTGTTTCTTGAAGCTCTAGGCTATACTGGAAAAAAGCAGCATTGTCTGAAAACACACTCCTTGTTTAAATGAGTTATTGCCTGATGATATGTCCGGCCTGGGGGTCATACGTAGCTTACCATTGATTCACCTCTGCATCACTTCCTGTGACCTGGGCGGCCTTGTTTTGTTGGTCAGTGATCTGCTGTTGTTTGAGCCTGCAGATTTTATGCAACTCTCACAGTCACATGTGGTTCGGGTTTAATTCCCCTGGAACGCATGAGAAGAGAGATGCAGACAATCCGGCCTCTGTGTGTTTTCTAAGAAAAATGCGAGTCATGGCCACACTGTCAGGTGGATTTTTGTTTGACAAATAGGCTACAGATAGAATAGACCAGCTTCCTGTTGCAGGATAGAAATAATGGACAGGGTAAAATAGCTAGCTGAGTATCTCATTTGCTTTTTCCCTCTCGCCCTCCGCCCCCCTCCTCCTCACATTACATCTCTTAGCAGTATTGATCATTTCCTGACGCTGTGTCAGTACCGAGGTCGTCAGCGGCAGTGACATAAACAGACAGAGTCCTCGTCAATAAGACTCACTGCCGGTATAGACCACCAACCAGCTGCCCCCTCGGGGGAAAAACTACTTCCACTCTGACATCAGAATAAAATAAACATCAGATATTTTTTTTTAAAAAAAAAAAGCAAAAATGGTCCAAATTGGATTGTAACATGTAAACATCAGCTTGCGACTTGCACAGATACTAACCCAGCAATTTGTATTAATGTCATAAAAGCTCTTTCTTACCATGAAGTGTTTATATTTTGATTGTCTAGGGATTTAAATGTTACCGTTATTAATATTTTTTTATCAAAACTCAACAAAACTAGAAAGGTCAAACATTCCACCAGATGCTTCCTTTCTGCAAAAAGTCTAAAAATAAACCCTCATGTCCTCAGTCAATTCTATGTTAGCGAGTATGTAATTTATGCACTGTACATAACACAGTAGAACATTACAGTTTTTCTGACTCCATAGCACACATCACACATCGGTTATTGATGGGAACTGATTTTCTGGGGCAATGTTACTGTTCAGAATTTTCCTCAGATGTACGTCTCCACTCATAAAGTGGATCGTATAATTACAAGGCACAACAGAGTGGTGAATGTTCTCACTGGTGCATTAAAAACATGCTGATATTTCCATTTAATTCTAAGGGTGGTACACGGAGACACTGGTCAGTGGAGCAGACACTCAGGTCCAACAGTAAGACTGTTGGGTAATTGTGTTTCCATATGGGGAAATAAATAACTAACTAAATGGCCCGTATCGAACGACCCTGCATCAATCATACAGATAATAAGCTACTCTTGTCCAATGATAAGTGTGGCTAATGTGATTAACAAAATATTTAAGCGAGGTCACGCTTATGCTGAAGTCATCTGGTATCTGGCTGCTTCTGCACACTGAGACAGAGTATTCTTTGTCTCATCATGTAAGCTGTTTTTCATTTAAGTGAATTCCGTCCAACGTGGTTCCACTAGCTGATAAGTTTGGTTGGGTCAAGGGATGTTCTTAATGTGGACTCAATGACTACTGATTGAATGAATGAGTTATTACTTGGGTGAATGAATCAATAAACAATGTACAAAGATGCCTCAGAACAGTAAATCTGACTCCTCAGTGCCGATTAAAAAAGAAATAATTAGTTAATCATCATCGTCCTGTTTCTCTTTTGTCAAGGGTGGACCAGTTGAGATCCTGCCTTTCCTGTATCTTGGTAGCGCTCTGCACGCCTCAAAGAAGGAGGTTTTGGACGCCATAGGAATCTCCGCCTTGCTGAACGTGTCGTCCGACTGTCCAAACCACTTCGAGGGGGTGTACCAATACAAATGTATCCCTGTGGAGGACAACCACAAAGAAGACATCAGCTGCTGGTTCCTGGAGGCTATCGAGTTCATAGGTCAGTGAGTAAGTGTGGGATGTTTGTGTGTATGTGTGTGTGTGTGTGTGTGTGTGTGTGTGTGGGAGATGAATGCATTCCCATGGTGAATAGCTACAAATAAAACGAGCTTGCTTCAGGCTATGGCGTGTTTTGCGCTTCATGTGGTTCGTTTTGAGGTCACGTAATTTTTAGATAAAATCAAAAGAGTTGATCTCGGTTAAGTTTGTTTGTAGGATGTTTTTGTACAAGCAGTCACAGTGTCTGTGTGTACATGTGAAATACCTTTTTAAAAATAGCTGTTTTGCTAAATATTGTCAATAAACCTACTTTATGAAACCACATAGGTAAATATTATAATATTTTCAAAATCTACCAAACCATGGTATGTCTTTGTTTTGTGTGCTGCAATCTCATTGCTTCTATTTGTCACCTCTGAGAGATCACCTGTCAATCAAACAGTGTTTTCTCTTCTTCTTTTGGATTTTGCATTGATGCAGTTTGATTTGTCAGAAATGGTAGCTCATCTCTGCTAACGCTACGCCCTCCTCCTCTATTTATCTTATAGCAACCTGAAATGTAAAACACGTCACTTCTTGGGAGGAATTTTCCCAGAAAAGAGCCTTCAGATAGTCCTGAGAGCAGCAATGGAAAGACTTTCATGTGCCAGATTATTTCTGTCCATGCGGACATTGATTCATAGGAATCTGTTGCAAATTACTATTTTTATGTGGCCCTTTATCACACACATCTCAGCAGAGGCAGAAAACGAAAGAAAAAACATACCAAGATCAAATTAATCCATCACAGAACAAAATGTCGTAACATGATTGAGGAGCAGACAGAAGATAGAATTTGGAATGAAGAAAATATTCCGATCAATCATTTCTCCGCACCATGATTTCTGATTTGTGTTTGTTTGTATAATACAAGCGAGTGTGAGCTGTGCTTGTGCTTTCAGCATATCATGCTGTTGTGTGTGTGGTTCCTGTGCTGTGAGTGTATGTTCATGAGCGTGCACTCTGGTGTGTGTGTGTGTGTGTAGGTGCTGGTATGCGTCATAGTTAGCTGCTGTGGGACCAGATTCTGACTCATCCACTGTTACCGGGTGAACAGACGCTATGGTGGAGTTACCTGAAATCTGTGTGTGTAAGAAAGAGATTGTGAAATAAAAATGACAGACATCTGAAAAGCAGAGCAAGACACAAAGAGTGAGAAATGGGCGAGTGGTTTGTGTATTTACAGGTCTTAATTCTGCTCGTGTGCCACAAAGGTCATGGAGTGAAGTAGATGCAAAGCAGTGATTTTATATGCAAACAGCAGCATAGCCAGCAGTGGTGGAAAATTAGATTAAATTCATCAACATGAAAAAAAAAAAACAATAAATATAGCCCCTCCATTATCTTCCTCATATTGTGTGCTTCTAATTTCCTGCAGGCCGCCACACATGCTCCGGGACATTAACATGAGCGTCCAACTAATCATGCACACTGAGGTTGTAGGGGAAATTGAGTTACTGTAAACGCTTTAATCAAGCTATTACCTAAATCTGGTTATTCACAGTAATAGAGTCGTAGCATGCGTCTAAACATACTGAGAGAGGGAGAGACATAAATAGGACAAGGGAGGAAGTGTGAAAGAGAGGCTGATGACTCAAATGTTTGCACTTGCGTGTTTCAGTTAAATGTGATTCGCTGCTTTCTCACTCTGAGGTTAGTTACTGGTTTGACTACACAAAGAGGGGGAAGCTGCGAAAGTGTGCAGGAGAGGAAGTGTGTATCTGTCATGTAGAACTTTTACATTTCGAGGTGACAGTTTGTTTTTACCTGAGTTTATTTATTCGTTAGTTAAAGTTCATGGTGTCACCGAACCACAGTGGTAAACTGTTCTTTATCTTTGAACAAGGACATGTAAAGAAAGAGCTAACATGAGCTTTCACATTTTTTTCGGGGAGGAGCTTTGCAAGCATAGAGGAACTGCTCCCTAGTACTGCTTCCTTTTGCATGAAGACTGACATTTACAGTCTCTGTCATGAGCCACTGGAGTTCGAATAGTGTCTTTGTTATCTAAAAAACTTAACTGAATGGAAGAGAAAAGCTCAACCTAGAATGAACTGCTGCAAACATGCTTGGAGCCTTTTGCTTAGAGAGAAAATAAACAGGAAAACAGTCAGTTCAGTTTACTGATTATTTAAGTTAAAGTTGGTATCACCGACTTAAATTTCACTTTGAAAACAACACTGACAACACTAATAAAATAATAAATGGGATATGGGGCATATAAAATGTTTGTGCAAAAAGAAAACCTCTGGAATGGAAACCTCTGACCTCTGACCCCTCTCTCTCTCCTCAGACTCAGTACGGGATTCCAGTGGGCGAGTCCTAGTCCACTGTCAAGCAGGCATCTCCCGCTCCGCCACCATCTGCCTGGCCTACCTGATGAAGAGGAAGCGGGTGCGTCTGGACGAAGCCTTCGAGTTCGTGCGCCGGCGCCGCAGCATCATCTCCCCAAACTTCAGCTTCATGGGTCAGCTGCTGCAGTTCGAGTCGCAGCTCCTGGCCACCTCGTGCGCTGCCGAAGCCGCCGCCACGGCCAGCCCGCTGCTCGGACCCAAGTCCTCGACCACCACCACCTCGACCACGGCGACGCCCACCTCTCCGTTCATCTTCAACTTCCCAGTTTCTGTGGTGAACTCGGCCTACCTGCACCACAGCCCCATCACGACCTCCCCAGGCTGCTGATGGACAGCCAATCACAAGAGACTTCCTTCCCTCTGACAAAGTAGACTGAGCACAGACTGGGCTGCCATTGGCTGAAAGAGCTGTCAGTCTTTGCTGACCGCTGCAGTATGTACATGCTTCCAGGGCGGGGAGGTGAGAAGCGTCACGGTGCCTGATTTAAAACTCAAAGACTGAAAAAAAACAAACTTTCTTAGCTCAGAAACCAGCCAACGCTCCTTCCATTTTAACATGAGTTTAATTCAAATTGACCAAAAATGAACTGGCTTTTAAAACTTGTTTCATTAAGCGAGCTCGGACCGAGTGTTGGACTAAAGTTTACTGAAGATACACCCTCTTCCTTGAAACAACAACAACAACAACAACAACAACAACAACATGCACAGAGGCACACTGACACAGAGAGGCATGAGGAGCAGCGAACACTCTCTCTCTCTCTGCCTCACACACACACACACACACACACACACACACACACACATTCATGACTACCAACTGAATAAGCTCAGTATGAAGACAGGGTCTGTTGCTATGGAGACGACAGGTCTTTAGGAGAGGAGATGGACACAGGAAGGAAGGAGGAATTTTAAGCACCCGCTCTTTCCCTTTTGGCTGTCCTCCTGTTGCCAGACAAAAGAGATGGATGGAAGAAAGAGGGGAGGAGAGGGTGATAGAAAGCAGGAGCCTCTTCAGTGACAGGTGCTCCACCGGCAATCCGACCGGAGTTTCCTGTCTTTCATACGTCCTCTTCCTCTCTCTGTCTCTCCCACACACCTTCCTCTCCTCTCATCCCCTTTTCATCCTTTTATGTTCCTCCACTCCTCCTCCTCCTCTTCCTCCTCTTCTCATCTCTGCCTCTCATCTTCACCCCATCAAACCCCCTCCCCCCCTCCCCTCCTCTCCTCGGATCCTCATCTCCTCGCTGAAGAGGCTAAATAAATAAAACGAAATGCCAAATAAAGGCCAGGGCCCCTAGCAAGTGGACTGGGAAACCCCTCTGCAGGCCCCTGATACACACTCTAGGAAACTCCGTCACGTCTCCCTCTGCTACATCACAAAAAAAAAAACCTTTTTATTTTTAATGAAAGGGCTGAGAGAAAAACAAACATGAGAGGATGAAGTCATCACAACAGTTCAGTCAGTCTCTTTTTGCTAAAAACTTTGAGCACATGTTGCTTTTGGGACATTTTGTGGCGGCATTGTCTTCTCCTGGATTTTCATTTTAGTTCAGAGAGCACAGTGGCCCTGGAAGACAGCCACTTAAAGGACCATGCTGGCATTTTTGTATATTTAAACCCATTATTAATAATAATAACATGCGTTTAACTTTGAAGATATTGGTTTCAGTTCTTCTGTGCAGGTTTATTTTCATAGCGTACTGAAATGAATTGAAAACACTGGCTCCTATAGGATGCTTTGGAATATGGTCTTTTTTTTTTTTTTGGTGAATGGGCTAAAATGTGCATCACCAGCGAATGGTCCTTTAAGATGTTTGTGCCTTGATCATACAGGTGTCCCATGGATTTACAACAGTAGCGACCCTGGTTGTGCCAGTGGAGCAATTGTTGTTTTTTTTTTTTTCTTAGCTGCTAGAAAGCAAATTGCTGAATGTTTGTCAAAAAAAAAAAATCTCCACATTTCAGCAGTGTAGTACAGATTCTTATTCCACAATGTCAAAAGAGCAAAAGCTTTTCTTTCCACTCACATAATGTACATGAGTAGGTGTGAGTCTATATTAGGCCTCAGACTCACGGTGGATTCAACAACAAAGACAGACTTCCAAAACAGTGAATAGACATTTAAAAAAATGAAAGTGAAATAATGAAAACTCAGGTTATTTTAAATACATTACAAATAATCCTGCAATTTTGGATTCCAGCTCACTTAAAATGACATTTTAAATTGGAGCAAATTGGAGGATTTTTAACAGCAATATTTTTCTCATCCTCCAATTCTTTAACAAATCCATCCTACTGTGCTAGATTTTTAAAGACAAGACATCCAAACATGGCTATTTTAACACTCTGCTAACCAAACAATAGGCTTAAAAGAACAGTGTCCTTCTTCATTAGGGTAACCCAGGTACAAAAAAAAGAAAAAATCTTAAGATCTGCCATTGATTTCACTTTTTAAATCCTCACTGAAAACAAGGAGCGATGGAGAAAAATAGAAGAAAGCTTTGAGCCTTGAGGCCATAATCCAATAACATTCAGTTTTCTCAGAGTGCTCTGATGTACACACACATACAACACAACAACCACAACCCTTCTCTGTTTTGAAGATTGTCCACAGCTCTCTCTGTAGCGCTTTGAGGTCATGCAATACTGCACTTACAATCCATTCAAGAAAAAACGACAGTGACTCTGTAGGACTTTCTAACATCATGTCAGTTCCTCATAATATCAGAATTTGAGACAATGTTTGTATTGCTTCTGCTTTTGACCAGTCCAAGCTCTACACTCTGTACTAGACATCCAAAGGCACAAAGTCCAACCACGGTCGCTTTTATACCTGAGTCCTGATGTACGCACAAAACACACACACACACACACACACACACACACACACACACACACATACACACACACACACACACACACACATACACACACACACACACACACACACACAGGATTTCAAAGAAAACAAACCTTTTTCCGTTTTTGAAGATTGTTGGCACCTATCTCTGTAGCACTTTGAAGTGATGCAATACTGTATTTATAATTTATGATTGATTTGCACATCATGGTGATGATAGACTGACTAGACTTTGCAGAAAGACATTTTGTCCATGTAGAGAGAGAGAGAGAGAGAGAGAGAGAGAGAGAGAGAGAGAGAGAGCCAATCAGTGAAAAACGCAATACTTTGTACACATCTGTGTGGTCTGTGTCTATCTGTCTGTCTGTCTCTCTGTGTTAGTCCATCCGTCTTGACTGTCTCTCTGTCTGGTCAATGCTGTTTACTCATCATGGCAATATCAATCCTCCACTTGGACATTTATATAAAAAAAAAGAAAAACAACTTTCCCTCAATTTTCTTGTGGAATGAATGATCTGTGCATTTATTTATTACTGAAGATCCACTGTTGAATAAACAATGTTCTTAATTATGTTGTATGTGCTTTCTTTGTATGATAGAGTGTGAAACTGAACAAATATACATTATGAATACATATCATCATATGATAATTAAGACATTGAATAATTTCATCTCTCCAACATAACAACTTCACATTGTACATGGCATTATGGGGAATGTAGGATTTTATAAAATCATACACAGACGTACTGTAGAAGTACAGTAGATCTTTAGCATTTAGCAAAATGTGGGTTCAAGGTGGAACAAAACATCAGACAATGACTCATGTAAACACAGACTGATAAGATAATAGAGTCAAAACAAGTAAAAGGGGATTTTTACTGAAGTTCCCCCTCTTATAATAACACTTTCTAATTAATACATTACACTTTACTTAAAAAGTGGATTCTCAGAAGTCAAAGACAAACTGCGGCATGTCATATTTATTATTGAGGGTGGATGCAAATAATTAATAACAGATTTTTAAATGAAAAAATCGGTGAAAAGTGTCTGAAAATGCAGAATCCAGTATTCCAAGAGTCAATTTAGCAAATTTAATAAACAAAAAAGGATTTTTAAAAATAAAATTAGAAATCCACTTGCAAGAACAACAAAATATACAAGAATTACAACTGGTGTTGGGTTTTGCTGCTGTTATCTCTGCATTCAAGTGCTGGCAGCTCTCTAATTCGGCTTTAATTGATATCAACAAGAAATCCTCTCTAACATAAATCCTTTATAATGTGATACAAATAGGTAATCTATGTACAGCATGTGCATTCTTTGTCATTAAAAATACCAAAAACCCATTGCATCCTTGTATTTTCAGATAAGGTCTTAGTCTGCAGCACCATCCAGTGGTGAGATCATTTAATTGTCCCCATTTAGCCTGTTTCAGATGATGGTTCCTTTTAGTCCTCCTAAACAGCAAGGGTGGTATTTTCAGCCAGAACCCATTTACTATCTAAAATACCTATTATTCTCATTTAATTAAAATAGATTTTATCATTTCCCAGTCTCATCTCTCAGCCCTGTTAAATCACTGATGATTACATTAAAGATAACTGGAACAATTGGACGTCCAACAACTTTTTGCTGCTTAATGACAAACCTGAAATTCTGAACATAATGTTTGTTTGGTGTTTGACTCTGCAGCAGGAAATATGGGTGTTAAGACTGATTCTGAGCCATGTCACTCACACATACTTATCAACCTAAAAATATATTTAGCAAAACAGACTTATCGTCTCAGGAAAATGCTTGAAGATGTACAATCCATGTGTTTATGTCTTGTAAATTCAGGTGTTTATCCCTTTTTGGTTAGATTATTGTAATGCGTTCCTCACTGGTCTACCTAAAGACTGTGGGCTGACCACAGCTAATTCAAAATGCTTTCATTACATGAAAGAACAAATTTGATCCCAACACAACTGTTATAAGACCACTGCATTAGTTAGTTTGAGAACAAATGCTTACTTCTTGTCAATAAAGTTTTCCTTGCTCTTGTGACACTCTAACTTTCTGACTTGCTTCTCCAATTTATCCGGTCCTCTAAGGTCATCTGGACACCAATGCAAGGTCTTGTCTTATATCTAAGTCAGTTAAACAAGTAGCGAGTAGACATTGGCGTATATTGGAAAGTGACCCCCAAATTGCAAGCGCATTTCAAACTCCACCTAGACATCTGGGATTTTCTGTCTCAGATGCCTAGTGGAAATTTTCCTTGTCATAATGGTATACACTGTTATTGTATGATTAAGGGTAATCAATTCACCCAATCCGAAATCTGGTGTTGACATCAAGGTTAGGGGCAGAATCACATGCAACACTAAATATGTGGTTTACCAGTTAAAATGCCCATGTAATTTATATTATGTTGAGAAAACAAAACGTATTTTGTAGTCATAACCACATCTTGAGTGAACTACATTATATGGGCATTGAGACAGTGAATATGCCATGGAAAGTTGGCAACAGGGACAGAATCCTTCTTCAGTGGGAGGCGTATTGGATACACTCCCTTAACACCCTCATTCCCAATGGGTTGAATGAGGAGATTTCATAGGTTTCTTATGAACTTAATATAATTCGTATTTTTTTTCCTTCTATTTATTATTTTCTATACACTGTTTTATTCACTGTCAGTAACCTACATCATATTTGTTTGTGGCTCCCCCTGCTGGGATGGACCTATTGTGTCAGTTGTGGACATTTATAATTAGCCCCACCTGTGTCTATTGATTGTGTAATTACCAGTGCACATGCTGAAGAAGGGCATCTTGCCCGAAACATTAGTGTGGCAATTAAAAAAGTCAATTTGTAGTGCTGTCCTAGTCTTTCTTTACAGCTGTTACAATATGTTATTGCTGCTGTCTATAGACTGTAGGTATATATAAGGCAAATGCAATAATTTCTTAAATTTATTGGTTGCTCAGTTGGTTTAATACATGTGGAGTGTAGATGATACTGTAGGACTTGTAGACTGTTGTGTGTGTGTGTGTGTGTATGTGTGTGTGTCCCCTGATTTTGGCACATTTTTAATGGAATGGAAATTGATGTTCTTATGGTCATTGTAATAATGGCAGGATTCTTCCAGTCATTAAAATACTGACCACAGATAAGGCAGCCTGGCTGCAGGAAACCAGAGCAGTGGAATGCTGTTCTCTGATTGGTACATTTCAGTCAATAGGACAGTACATCATAGGACATACATCATAGTAAAAGTAAAAACTACGGCTCTGTCCTATTCTTATAAACCATGACAGTGTGACGGTGAGCCAACATGCACAACACCAGGACCCTGACACTGAATTTTATTATTTACACCTGTGCTTGTCTACCTGCGACATGTCAATATGTCTTTCATTAAAAAAGTCTTATTGGATGCAAAATGCCACCAAGTGTTCAAATGAATTTTCATTTTCATTTTACTTCGTCAGTAATAATTCATTTTTAATGACATTTTAAATCTGTTTTTATGTCCTGTGCACACAAATGGAAAATTACATTTCTAGTTGGTGATGAGAATTGATCTTTTTCTGTTATTGGCAGTCCAGGACTTCCATACTCCACTGACACAATACAACTACAAATCTGACTGTTTTACACCTTATTTATTTATATAATCTGTCACACTTTGCTTCCCCACTTTTTCCAACCACACCACTGGTAAGATGAGCATCTTTCAAGGTGAAATGAACTGGCCCCTCTGGCAAAACAGCTTGCTCCAGTCTGGCTCCTGTGGTTTAAATATGCCAGAACTGCCAGTGGTTAGATGGATAACGAAAAAGGATGATCTGCACTCTTTATCTGTGAAGGTATTGATGATTCTGCTTTTTTCTCACCATCTTGATTTACCATCCAGATGAACATTTAGATTGATGAATCGCAGTGTTTCTTTCTGTTCTCGGATTGGCTGAGGTGCCAAACCGTTTCACCCTTATGGCCATTCATCTCCAAGCAAAAACAGGAAATCAATTGAAAGCTACAGGAAACAGGATGTATTGGAGTTTTAAGACTCTGAAGTGCCTCCCTAATCTCAGATGAGAGAAAAAATGTCCTGAGTTATTTTTAAATGTTGAGTTGAAACCTCCTGGTCTGCCAGATCTCTCTGTGTCTGGATTACAATGAGCACTAAATAGATTTGTTGATTAACTCCAGTTCAGCCTGATGTCTCATTAAAGTACAGTTATCAAAACAGATTGCAGTTGGACAGAGAAATAGTGCAGTGGAAGGTCAGAAAACAAAAAAAAGTAAAATAGTATCAGTTAGCTAATTTCAGTTCTAGTTGCATGCATGTGCAGGTTACAGCCTGTGAACTCTATTGCCAGTTTATTAGGTACACCCAACCAAAACCCAATACAGTCTAGTGAAACAGCCCTGCAATAAATCCCACCTTCACGAACGTTTGAATGTTTGGTTTTTTGCTTAAACTGTTTTAGAGAGGTGCTGTTTTAACTTAATGGTAATTGTGGAGGCTGTCGTTTGTGGTAAAAAAGGTAAAAAAAAAAGGTAAAAAAAGGAGTAAATACTGAAGAAAGATGATTAATAACTGATGTTCAACTCAAACTAAAATCATGTTTTTGTAACTAATTAAGACTTTCGGCTCAAGTAAAACAAAAAGACAGTTTGTTAAGTTCTTTTATTAAGGATTTTCTTCTGTAAAGAGTGAAGGAGTTTCTTTGTTCCGCGTGTTAGCTGGTCAGCAGCTCTGTACAACCGTCTGTACAACAGGAGGTCAAACATAACTGATGAGGAAATGTGTTAATTAAACTGGTGGTTTTTGGTAGAAGGCAGGTCAGAAGGTGAGACATGGACTGACTGAACACACACGCTCGCACGCACCCACACACACTCGCACACAGCGCTCCAAACTATTTACAACAACATGGCTGACTGGCCCTTGAGACAGATAAGTAGAGACAGATCAGCTAAAACATGATTCAAACAGTTATCACATAAAAAAGTCTTTGAAAAGTCTTTCAAAGGAAAAAAACCCAAGAAAAATAAACTCAAAATTATCCATAAAAGACCTGTTAAAAGGCCCTTCTGGAGTTAGTTTATTTACAGTCTCATTTAAAACAAAGCCTCAGCTCTCTTCTGATAAATCATACAGTTCTGCTGACCTTAATGAGGTCAACTCCATAAACTCCACCTGCTCTGTCTGTTCTGAGAGCCAACAGTGATGCTGCCACTTTATCTGAAACCTCTGTTCTAGTGCAGAGTTTGTTTGATTGAAGATGATGTAAAAGGTGTTAAAAACAGGAAAATGACAAAATTTTTGCTGGTTTCCAAAAAACTATTAATTTGTTTGTTTGTTTTTTGTCCCATGCTGCCTGTAGTGACATTAATCGGTTTAAAACTCTATTCTGAGCTTTATAGATCAAGATCTGGGCATTTTGTGAACTGCAAAAACAATCATTTGATTATTATGCATTGATTTTTAGAGAAATGTAAGTTTCCCATTTGATCTTCAAGGCAGATAAAAATCTGATCTTCAGGCGCATCTAAAAAAAGAGTTAACAGACTGGATTTTACATTTGTGTTAACTGTGTCCCTGCACTGCAACTCTTTTGTTTTTCCTGCAAAAAAAAACTTCCATTATCATTTAATTTCAAGATTATCCATTTTCTCATTTCTAGTTTAGTCATCGGTTGTTATTCCGTCTTTTCATTTCTATTTCAGTTTTAATTAATTTCCTTTTCATTTCCCCCGTAATTAATCACTTAGTAATTTGTTGAAATGTGCTGCTACATAAATTATGTATGTTATCATTCATTGTTATTGGGATGAACTATTACTATCAAATGTGGGCTGCAGATGGTTTTGCAAAACTGAGGGAAAAATTCTAGTGTGAAAACTTCACGGCTTGAAAATAATCTGATAAAAAGGTTTAGTCTGTTAGTCAGAGAGGCGGCTATTTTGAGCTGCCACTTAACTCTCACTGGAACCACTTGAAGAAAGACTCTTACTTCACACTAAACAAGGACTTAATGCTTGTTTCACACTTGGCTCAGACCAACGTCATCTTCACCTTTCAATGAAGCGCAAATCAGCTGAAATCTGAGTTTGACAGGTAGACACTGTAATGCTAACAGTGTTAGGATAAACAGAGAGCAAATATCAAACTCTCGATATGTTCTGTGTTCAAATTCTTAAAAATCCCATCCCTGACTAATGCCTGATGTTTAAAAATCTTTAAACAATCACATGTATGTGGGTCTGATTATGGTAAACTGTATCATAATGACTTTGCGAGTACTTTCAAAGCAATCTGTTCATTTTCAAAACCTTTTAAGGGCATTTCTGTTTCCGTTTTACAAGATTTCAGCATTGCTTGACATAATCTGAAGTAATCACCATGAAAGACACTAAACTGTATGTGGTCCCGTGTGGTGTACAGTGTTAAAAAATAACGTACAGAACAAATAAACTATCAGCAGAAAATACATAGTCAGTATAGTAAAATAAAATCAAGCTTACAGTACATAGTGTGAGGAGTTTGCTAATCTTGCTGTTATGAGGTTTGACACAAACAGATGTGTGACAGCTCATCTTCATATACAACATATCCGTTATCCTCTTCATCATCATCCTCAGTCAACCTGCAGATACCTGACTATATAAATATCTTTTTGCAGCCTGTGACCAGCCGGCTGAATGACTTAAGCTCACCTTTCACATTTGCTTCATGTTTGAGGATTGTAAACTCAGGAGTGTAAAAATAAGGGAAAAATAAAGAAAAGATGACAGGAAGTGAACAAAAATGGAATAAATGCCTGTTATATGACTAAAAAACACAAATAAATAGTACTAACACTCCATCTGCTGCAAGCCTGTAATTCCTCTGTCGCACCACTAGGGGGCATCAACCACCAAGGGGTTACATGTAGAGAGGAAAGGGGTTGGAAGGCAGCAGTTTCATGTAAACAACAACAACAGGGAAAATTTTGGATCTGAAAGACATTCAGATACAAAACAAAAAGATGCCTCAGATGTAACTGAATGAATGACAGAGGTGTAAATGTAAAGCTGCACTAGACAAAATCAGGATTAATCACCAAGCTTAAAAGAGAATAATGTTCCATTTTTTTTCCAGTCAGACCTCTGGAAGCTTGAATTAATGTTTTCATCTTTTATCTCTCTTTTTGGGCTCCTCTGGTGTATTAGATCACCGATCTCTCAGGGTCGGTAAACATGGCGTTAGTGACTTTTCTAGGAACTGAAGTTCAAACTCTACCTACTGTTTCTGAGCCAACAGTGTGCTAGTTTCAGCTGCCAAATGCAGCTGTAATTAAAAGAGGAGAGTGTTCAGTGTGTGAACAAGTTTGTGTGCAGTGTATATGCATGAACATGTGACAGTGTCACAAGTCTGGTCTCTCGTGGTCCTCCTGGTTCTGGTAAAAGAGCGAATTTGGACTGTTTTAATCTGAACTGGGCTGAAACAAGCAGCAACCACCACGTTTGACCGTCAAAGCTGATGTGGAAGTTCTATTAGATGCAGTTCCTATGATGACCACTTCAAAACGGACAATCAAATTGAATGGGAAAGCCTCCAAATTCTTTTTTGTTGTGACAATCTTGTTCCTAATTGGGACAAATTTTCCCATAAGTGTTTTCATTTAAATGAAAGCAGGGCTCAAAAAGTGGTATGTTCAGGGAATGTTGGCTTAATTGATGGCATCTGTGGTTGCTGCTTACTTGTCACAACTCCGCTCCACAAACACCTTTGAAAAATTGGGGTTATCTGGCAACGTAAACCTAAAAATGCCTTTATAAGTGATGACCATATTATGTTTCTTCACTGTTTTGCTGGCAGCGGCTGCAGCAGCTCTGATATGAACTTGGTTTGGTCTGTTGAAGATGGTCCCTGTTCGGACTGTAGTGGAAAGTCTGCAGCCGTCACTGTAGCAGCAGTGGATTGTGGTCTCTTAGTGTCCTGTTTGTTTTTCTTCTTATTAACTTCTGGGTATTTGTCCATCATAATCTCTTTCACTCGTCTGCGCTCGCACTCATTTCATCTTTTTTCTTTGTTTACAACAGAGACGATGTGAGACATACAGAGACGCATCAGCCTCGCATGATTTCTGTTCTGTTCAGCACGACAATAGCTGTGGCCTCAGGGTATTGTTTAGCTGCGGATGATGCACGAAGCCGAAAGAGGACACGATCAAAACAACACATTAAAAACTCGGGGTAGAATACACGAGCAGTGCAAAGGTGCTAAATCAGGAGTGTTTGTTTTGCTTTGGACTGTGTCTTGTTCTAATTGTTTTCTTAATCGCTTTTATAGGATCAAGCTGGAGGCCCTGCAAATTAAAAAATTGGCTTACTGATACACTTCCAGAACTGTGGATCAAACCATTTCTTTGTTCTGCAGAATTAGATCCAATTAATTAAAGAATCTGATGGATTTTTGCATTCTGCTGCTATGGACTGTGCATGTATTGTACCCCTAAAACTCAAAGACACTGCCTCCTCATCTTCCTGTTCTTCTTCTGCTGCTGCTTAGAAATGTCTGGGTCCATTTTCAAGGGTCTCGCACCTGGTCCACACTTAACCTCACCCACCTCAAGTTCAGCTCTGGAGACTTTTATTTTGGGTCAGAGGTTTGAAACGCCTTCTAGTTCAGTTCTCTGAGAGAGTGCCTCTAGTCCACTATATCTTCTGATCCAGCTGTGGTTGTGTTTTAGGACTTCTGCTCAGCGGTGGCAGCGGGAGCGGCCACACTCTCCGGCTTCACGATCTGGTAGGTGATCAAGTATTCTGGATAAGCCTGTGGACGAGGAAACTAAATGTTAGGCTTATTTCTAGTGCTGAAGTCATAAGTGGATTAATAGAACATCATAAAATAAACACAAGATGTCATCTTGGCCTCTGTGAATTGTGATTTTTCACCGTTTTCTTCTTATTTTATAAAGGAAATGACTAATGGATTTATACATTCTTCTTATTTCATACAACAATATGTCACAAAAGGTGTTTAACAGACATGCAGACATGAATAACATGTGTTTATGTGTGTGTACTGACCTGCTCCCCTCTGTAGATGACGTACTCTGCGTACGCCAGTCCGTTAACGCTGGGCCGTCCTATAACAGAGTGGTGTCCAGGGGGGGCGTGGGCCATTTTCATCGCACTGAACTGAAGGAACGACTTACCCAGCGTCACCCTGCAGAACAGCATCTGCCTGGAATACAAACACACGCACACCGATGCTATCAACAGTAAGGTCAAAATTTTGTTTTATTAATATATTTTTACTCCACGTCATAATATGCTTTATATTCTATTGCTACCTGCAATAACAACAGTGATTCCAGCTGATAAAAGGTTCTCAAATCCCTCCTCTCTCTGCCTGTGTCCCACTTCCATCCTACATAATAATAGTATACAGTACATACTATATTCTAACTCTCATAGTATACTGTTTTTGCAATTAGTATACAAATAATAAATGTGCTTTACTGTTTTGTAGTAACAGGAAATGATACAAGCACCAATGGATGTCAATGGAACTGCTGCTTTGGAATACCACGAATGCAGAGGAAGTCAAGAAAACAAAAAAAACCTTTTGTTTTCTCATGATCATCCAAGTTATGTTTTATTTCTTTAAAGCTGCGAGTTTCTCCTCCTTTTTCTTTGTGCAATGCATGGTGGGACTATAACAGCACAGTTAAAAATCTGCGTAAACTCACAGCATAAAACCTGTTTAGGATTAGGATTTTGTAATTGAGATACAGCTACAGTTCTTTCCTGTCACACGTAAAGTAAAGTGATATGATTTCTAGTTGGTTTGGAACGAAAGAAGAAGAGCCGGTTACCATGGCGGCGGAGTCAATTCATTTTGCCTACTCTAATAAGATGTCTCACCTGTGACACACGTAGCAGGAGCGGTCTTTGTGGGTGGGACATCCTGTGCCTCCACCAATCCCGTACACGTACTGGTTGCTTTTGGAGGAGTTCTCTGCAAAATAGATCCCGGCGCCGAACATGCCGCCGATGTAGGCGTGGCGCTCGTCAAAGCCCTTATGAATGATGGCGTTGATGAAGGGAGAGCCTGGCAAGAGAATGAAAAACTCATCTGTATTAAGATAATCACAAAGCACAGACTTGCAATATTCTGCCTGCAGGCCTCCACAGCGAGGACGCTTCCTATACGGACATGTTTTCTTTATGGACTTGGAAACTTTCCAACACAACTTGGTTTGTTTTGGCTTTAAAAAATACAACATATCCTAATCTGACTCATTTTCTGGAGCCTTCACTGGAGGAGTCCCCAAATGCAAGTTGCCAATAATAATCAGTTAAAAAATGATCATGAAAACACATAGTAGTGTCTGTGAAGATGTCTACATTAAGACTCCGCTATGATAGGTACACCTACACTTTTATAAAGAGCTCACATCTCCAGACAGTGAATCACAAATAAATAAATAAAGCGCAAGTATAAAGAATGCAGACAAGGTAGAGAAATCCAGATACTGACTAAGCGTTATCGTGGGAAATCCACGATCTAAGACACTCTCAACAAAGTACGATCGTTCTTGTCAGATAAACCGTTTCAGGCATCACAGAAGCTATGACTTCTTGGGATTTTCTTCTCTACAGTGTTTAAAGGTTAAAAGAAACAAGAACTCGGCTGCGGTCCTGCGGGCGTCGCCCTGGCTGAAACTTGTGGTTGCGAGGGGACATGGAAGATTAATGGGATTTGTTCAAGCTTACAGTCGGGCTGCAACCATGACGACATTGTAGTCAGAGTTCATCTCAGAACATGAATGGTTGAACCTTGAAGCAGAAGCCTGTGTTGCGTTTTACTTAAGAGGAAGTGACTGAAGCAACGGTGAAGATGTGATCACCAAAGCTTAATGATGATGAAGAGGTCGTGCAAATTATAGTCTTGTGATGTGTGTCTTCAACTTGAGAATAACCAGATTTTGGTGTATTTTTTGTCAAAAAACTAAAGTTTACGAACAAAACAACAACAAACTTTTCAAAATTTATCCTCAGCTGTCATCCTGAAACACACTATTTATGTAATAAATGTAAAAAATGTACCGTATATACCGTAACGATGCTAGCATTACATCTGCACTGTATGGTATATGATGGGGAAACCCACCATGCTGCTCTGTATTGTATCACATGAATTTATTTACCGTGAAACAGCATACGCTCGTTGTGGTGGTTATGATTCTCGTCTGCGATTTCCTTTTGTCTGTGTGCGTATCTCTCCCTTAACTTCTTATTCACCACCTTCTGAATCTGCAGAGTCGGAGGGAGGAAGAGTGAAATTAAGAGAGAAAAGCGTCACTTGTGCCATGAAATAAGAATTTAAATGTATCTGCAGAAGTCAAACAAGACACATAATCTAAAATTCCTTATTTGTGGTAAAAAAAAAAACAACAAAACTGGTCTGTGTGTCTGTATATGTGTGTTTGTGTTTTTGAGTACACACCTTGATGATGTTGTACTGGCTGAAGACTCCGCCTGCGTTGCCTCCATCGCGGTGTTCTCTGATAGTGCTCTGTAGCTTAGGAGGAAACAATATAGAAGACAATCAAAATGACACACACACACACGCAAAGGTTTGAAAGGTTAAAAAGGGAAAACGTTTGGGATAAAAAAATTCGAATGAATTTATTTCCACATATCGTGAATAATATCTGGTGTGATTCATAGCGCTCTCTGGAGACTTGATGTGATGAGTCATTTTTTAGCATAGAACTCCAGGAGTGTTTTCATATTCAGAGAGCGATCTTCAGTGACCACCTCGAGTAACAATGCAAACTTTAAGCTTGTTTGATTTTTTTCTTTTTCATATCTGGTGTTTCAGCTTGCAGAACAGCAACTCATTCATTCAGAGCAGATTCTTTAAAAATACCTGTGGTAAAAGTATATCTCTGATAACTTCAATTACTGATGTCTATAACATAAAATAAGGCATTTACTGTAACCTACATTTTCTAATATTAGAAGCGCAGCCTGGAGAGACCTCATGTCAGTCATTTTTCAAATAAAAATTACAGTTTAAATTACCTGTTAAATTTCTGTTAACGTCTGACAGTCCTTATTAATTTTAAACTCGTTCAGACTGATATCTGCTGTCTTCTTTAATTACTGGTTTCATTTACAAGAGCGGTATAGTCAGTGGAGCATCGCATACTGAGCTGCTGTACTGTGGTGACACTGCATGGTGTGTCCTTAACCAGATGGTTGCAAGTACAAATAACGCACGAGCACAAAATTTAAATTTCTTAAATTATTTGTCCAGACTGCTAGAATATCATGTATATACTGAGGGTAAAAAATAACCACCATCACCTAAATGTGTGTAGTGTCTATGTATAAATGAAGATGATGAATGAAATGAAGCGTGTGTGTTTGCATACTTCCTCCTCCACAGACTGGAACTCCTTATCATCCGGTGCCAGGTCGATCAGCACGGTGCCCTGACTGGAGCAGTGGAACGTCAGGTACGGGTTTGCACCTACCGACACACATTTTGAATGAATGCGAGTCAGGAGAGGATGAATCAAACGAAGAATAAATGACGACACCGACATTTTAGGGAATCTGGTGTACAGGTCACCTGAGACAACATCTGATCATCATCTGCTTAGTGTTTCTAAAAGCAGAGGCAGGTTTACTGCGCATCTTTACCTTGAAAATGTGTAACCATCATCAACTGTGCTGACTGAATATTCATTTTATTTTTTATATGATTCATCTGATGCAACATCTCCCTACACTTGCGCCTCCCTATGAGCTCACAAGTACACACTCACACTCGATATGTGTGTGTGTGTCTCTGTGTTTCCTGACCTTGCTGGCCTCCCAGCAGCCTCTCGATGCCCTTGATGAGTTTGTGTCTGTGCCCGTAAGCGTTGATGCCGATCTCTTTGAGCTCCTCGTGACCCATGTCTGCCAGCACATCCAGCGAAATCTGCCCGGAAACAGCAAAGAAGTCATGTCAGTCTTGCTGATGGTTGCGTCTGCCATCAAAAGAATGTAAAATAACACTAAATGATCATAATTACAGTAGCTACCTTAGCTATACTTCTACTTACAGACCTGACTACTACATCAAATTATGATGTTTGACTATATTTGACTGTAGTAGAATTCTGCACACACTTAGACTGACGGTTTAATAGTGATTGTGGTGACAACGGTGGCTCATACCATAACTGGTCACCAAAATGAAAAGCAATTGATGATAATGGATTCAATTATCTAAGACATACTGCAGAGACAGTGGGTGTGACAAATATTCATGAGAGAAAGACAAAAGAGGCATGAGGAAAAGGTCAATGAATGGATGGCAGTAATCAAGCCATTGATATGCAAATTGGTGATGGTAAAGTTTTGCAAGTTTGTTCAAGGAGAACCGAGATGAGATTCATGCTGGAGGCAGAGATAACTCAGTTTTTCAAACGGTAACCTATACCTACTTTCTGCCGTCTTGCTGTGATCACGATTGCTGGTATAAATCATCACAGTCTAAAATACACTGTGGAGAATTCGCTGAAGGCATCAGGCAGAAATGAGCAAAATAGTAACTGAAGATTTTTGTAAATCCAAAACTTGTAAAAGCGATATATCAGCCAGGTTGTCCGCATTGGCTGTCAATTTCATCTCAGTAGCCAGGTTTCTATTCAAATGTAGAGCAAATTAATGCATATTCCCACTCACTACTGTTATTTGAATGTTGGGAGTTGGTTGGTGCTAATTTTCCAGCTGGGTGTGTTAACACATTGCAGAAGAAGAGGGTGCCACAAGATGATGTATTTATAAGAGTGCCAGTCAAACCTCAAGTGGTGAAAAACAATGTAGAAAACATGACAGAAATATGGCACCTGTGTTTGTTTCATGTATTAATTTGAGGAACACTACAGTCTCCTCATCGCTCCAGATCTGCTGTTTTTTCATCTGCAGTTATTTTTCATCTCTTCAGTGGAGCCAAAGCTGGAGTGATGTCAAGTCACATGCTTCATGCGCATCATGATTTATTTGCCAAGTCTGTTTCCATTGCATTTTGCTTTTATTGATACACCAGCTTTTCCCACTTCAGCCAAGCGTAAAAACGGTTTTGTGATATTTTGAGTTTTTCCTTTTTTTTTTTCATATTTTCTGTTTCCACTCAGGTTTTTTATATCCAAATGGAAAACGAGCATTAAAAAAGGAGAATGAGAACAAACTAAGGCTGGAGATACACTTGCTTTTTAACCACAAGTTTGTATAGACAACCGGCTGCATTGTGAATATAATTGTTCACGTACTATGTACTCGTCCTGTTACTGGAGCATTCCACTAGGGGGCACACCACAGAACTAAGGACATGAATAGAACTTTTGAATTTGCATGAACATCAAAGAAGAAGAAGAAGCACGATTTCAAAACTAAACATGGCAACACTCGAGGAGGTTACTACTTTGTTAATTCAAACGTATTTGCCACTGTGAAGCGGCATAAACACGTCGTACAGATGCGATAACTGCAGACTCGGTCTATTAACTTGCCTTAAAAACTTTCCACCATTTGTGTTGCTGCTTTCGTGCCTACTGAACCCTGACCCTGTCACATCCTCATACCGCCCCCACACTGCCCCTACATTTCATGTGCGTATTGCATCTTGTGGACACGTTGCGTTAATTTCTGAGGACGTGCACGATCAACGCTTGAAACGGACACAGGATATGCAAGACAGCCATCGTGCACATGCAAACGTGTAGTTAAAAGCAAGCAGCTTTAGTGGTGGAAAAGAAGCACTGGGGCAATCTGCCTCTATAAAACACTATCTCACTGAAATATCCAAATAATTAACTTATGCTATTTTCTTCAACCAAATCATTACAATATTTCAAAATATTGTACTTTTTCTGCATGAAAGGGCCAAATCAAGATAGTTGTAAGAGCCGATCTCATCATTTTTTTGCTTAAACTGTTTGATCACACTTGATGTTGACAAAGGTTTTCTACTAATGTTCTTGTAAAACTAACAAGTAAGCAGCGAGGCTTTACAGAGGGAGGATTATTCACACAGCAGTATGTTGATATAAGTTAATAACAGCAGTGCAGCTAAAATATGAGAGATCTTTGTTTTTAGTTTTTAGTCTACAAGCACAGTAAGCATAATGAGTAGAAGTGTAGTTTCATAATGATTAAATATATTAAATAGACTGATGTAATAATGTGGAGTCAGTGGAATCTGCTTTTTCTTTGTTATAACTCTTGAGTCCTCGTTCATGCTCTGAAATATAAATGTACTTTTCTATCAACACCCAGCTGACTCTCACCTCCATCTCACTCACCATCTGAATATTAATAAAGGCTTGTTTCCCTCCAAGGGGATCAAGAATAAATGTAACACACTAACACACAATCACACACATATCCTCCATATTGCTGCCACGCTGACTTCTGTGCTTAGACTTTAGCCAGCTGTCACCTTTCAATTTCACTTTCTATTACTGTCTCTCTTATTGTCTGTTTTCTCCTCTATCTGTTGTCCCATCTGCCTTTTGTTTCTGTTTCTGTCCCGTCTCTCTTTTTTCCCCCCCTCATCTTTCTTCTCAAGCCTCTCTCCTTTTCTCTCTCTCTTTTCACTGCGTTTATCTACATCCCTCGTTCCTTCTCTCTTGCTCAGTCTGTCACCTCTTTCTGTCATACTTTGTCTACCTTATTCTGTCTCAGCTATCATTCATGATTGCAAAAGAAAAATTGACATGAGGTATGTAAAATGGAGGAAAAACAAGGAAAAGAAATACTAAAACAAGTAAAAAAAAAATCCCTCACTCTCTACACTTTCATTTCTTCACACCTTTCGCTGTTTTGCTCTCACTTTTGTCTCTTTCCAGACACAAAAATTAGAAGTGTGTGTACCTGTTCCCTCTGGAAGATGTCTCGGAGGTGTTCCAGCCCCAGACTCTTTAAGAACTGGTTGATGGTCATGTCCAGCAGAGCTGCTGAGACACAGTGATGTCAGAAGGTTTATCTAAACTGTTACACATGTTTACAACATCCATCATATCGTCTCCGCAGGAGTTTTTTTATTTCAAAGAACCAACTCCTGACACGAGTTGAGTGTTTTTATGTGTGTGTACGTACTTTCTCCTTCCTTCCTGTCGGACCCAGATGCTCCGTCTGCTGTTCCGGTGGCACCGGCCGCTGTGATGTCACTGAGGGGCGTGGTCAGGTTGTCTATGCTGCTGGCTGCTGACAGGCAGGACGGGGATGGAGAAGGAGAGATGACCACGCCTGCTGTGGCGCCTGTACTCACCACACTTGCACTCACCTAAGAGCGGGAGAGAGAGGATTTAGTTTTGAGGGCTGATAAGTAAAATCTGACATTTCAACTGTTCTTACTGCTTACATACTGACTGAAACTTTCTACAGTACATACTGTACTATCTCTACAGCTTCAACTGAAATTTCAATGCTGTCATTGTTTACAGTTCAACTGACGCTTCAACTTTCACTTGCTACTTTTCAAATGACAGTTCAACTGCTTTCATCTCTTGCACTTTCATTAATAATTCAACCGCTTCTAGTGTTTACATGTAAACTGACAAATCAATGGCCTAGAGGGTTTAAACTGAACTCCTGTACAGTTACAACTCCTGTATGTGCTTCTGCTTAAACTGCAAATCCCACCTGATGTCTCACATGCAAATAATTAACTGCACCTTAAAGTGCAAGGGAGTGCATGTAAATTTTCTGTTTTTTTTGTCTTTTCTTTACTGTTTCTTAATATGTTTGATATTTCTTCTTATGAGGAAACACATTATATCGCCGCCATGTAATATGTTTCATCAACTGAAAGTTTCTATACTTGTATGTACATGTGTGTGTGTGGAAACTCACCACAGTTGCCTGAGGTTTTAAGCAGCTTGGCAGGGCATCTGGCGGCATGGCGTCAATAAGCAATGCTCTAATGTCATCGGCCTGCAACAGACAGAGAGACAGACGGAATGACAAGATGTAGACAGATGTATTGTTTGCACACTCTTAAGTATGATTCTGCACCTAAATGTACTAACTTGCTTACATGTAAAGATGGAGGTTGAAAGAAGAGAGAACTGTTTTATTTAGTTCATAACATTTGCTGCAAACAGCAGTTGAACGGGTTACAAATAGTCTTTGGTCTTTTCTTTCTTTTCCGACTTCATCCCTGCCAGCCACCATTCTCTCCAACCATGAACCAATTAAATCAGTGCAAAACAACAAAGCGTCTCAAATTTAGCTTGTAGGACTGTTTAATTCAGAAAGGACACATGAGAAGCTTCCTTTCAAGGTTGCTCGTTTTGTCACTTTTTTTTTTGTACAATGCCTTGAAGTAACAGCTGAGAACAACAAAACTTGTCATCCACTTAACATCCACTAAATGAAGGGTGGCCCGGTTCAAGAATCTTTCCCCCGCAACTAACCTGAAACTGTGAACACATATGCAACATTTTCAACTCGATACAAGAATCTAACTGTGCAAGATTTCTAAGAAAGCCTTCGGTACCGTTGCCAAGTCCAGTGGCGTCTGTCCCTCCTGGTTTTTCATGGTGGGATCGGCTCCATGGGCCAACAGCAGAGCGCAGAGCTGAGTCCGCCCCTTCTGGGCCGCTTCGTGGAGGGGAGTGAACGCCCACTTGTCTGTGGCGTTGACGCACGTGTTGTACTTGATCAGCAGCGCGGCTATGTCCACGTGCTAGACAGAGGAGGTAAAAGAGGTGAAGAAGAAGAGGAGGAGGAAGAGCGAGGAGGTGGCGATGACAGACACAGAAAAGGGGAACAAGCGGGAGAGAGAGAAGATGAAAGGGGGAAAGAATAGAGAGAGATAGAAAGGAAAGCAGGGGATGAGAAGTAAAGAATATGAGCAGACAGAAGAGGAAGAAAAGAGACAACGACGATTAAAGCATTTAACAAGCGCAAACGTGTGAAGTCTGGTGAGTGAGTGCTATAAAAAATCATGTAATATGTGCTATTCTCTGGAGCAGACATTGTGTGAATTATTAACTCTACTGCGATCGTCGTGTTCCCGCCGGTCCTTCCTTTCTTTTTCTCTTCTTTTCCCTCGAAGCCTGTTGTCTCTAGCTCTTGTCTTAGCACCAAACACAATGTAGCTTTATTCTGAATAACAGTGGGAGATGCTAAACTGTGTGTATGTGTGTGTATGTGTGTGTTTGTGTCTCCGAAACGCAGAGCTCATGAAGTTTTCATTCAAACATGTGTTTCATGACTCTTTCAGCAGCAGAATGCCATCTAGCTATAAGCAAAATGTTACTCCGAGAAAAGCTCCGGATGAAGGAAATATTACATTTCAGTGCCTTGCATGAACATTCACCCTCTGCGCTGTGAAATCCCTTAACTACGATCAGGTGCAACCAATTGCCTTCAGAAGTCACATAATTAGTTAAATAGAGTCCACCTGTGTGCAATTTAATCTCAATATAAATACACCTGTTCTGTGAAGGCCTCAGAGATTGTTAGAGAGCATTACTAAACAAACAGCATCATGAAGACCAAAGAGCTCACAAAACAGATCAGGGATGATGTTGGGGAGAAGTACAAAGCAGGGTTAAGTTATATAAAAATATCCCAAGCTTTGAATATCTCACAGAGCACAGAGCAGTCATTAGAAAATGGAAAGAATGTGGCACAACAGCAAATCTACCAAGAGACAGCTGTCCACCTGAACTGACGGATTGGGCCAAGAGGTCAATGATAACTCTAGAGGAGCTGGAAAGATCCACAGTTCAGGTGGGAGAATCTGTCCACAGGACAACTATTAGTTGTGCACTCCACAAATCTGGCCTTTATGGAAGAGTGGCAAGAAGAAAGCAGCTGAAAAAAAAGCCATAAGAAATCCCATTTGGAGTTTGCCGTTAGCCATGTGGGAGACACAGTGAACATGTGGAAGAAGGTACTCTGGTCAGATGAGACCAAAATTGAACTTTTTGAGTCCTGGTGTAAAACATTATATGAGGCGGAAACCCAACGCTGCTCATCACCCTGAGCAAACCATCTCTACAGTGAAACATGGTGGCAGCATCACGCTGTGGGGAAGCTTTTCATCAGCAGGTACTGGGAAACTGCTCAGGATTGAGGGCAAGATGGATGGAGCCAAATACAGGGCAATTCTTGAAGAAAACCCCTATTTTCAGTGTGCAAGAGACATGAGACTGGGGCAGAGGTTCACCTTCCAGCAGGATAATGACCATAAGCATACAGCCAGAGCTACACTGGGATGGTTTAAAGCAAAGAATGTTAATGTCTTAAAATGGCCAAGTCAAAGCCCAGACCTCAATCCAATTGAGAATCTGTGGCGAGACTTGAAAATTGCTGTTCACAGACGGTCTCCATCCAATCTGACTGAGCTTGAGCTATTTCGCTAAGAGGAATGGGCAAAAAATTGCAGTCTCTATATGTGCGAAGCTGGTAGAGACATACCTCAAAAGACTTGCTGCTGTGATTGCAGTGAAAGGTGGTTCTACCAAGTATTGAATCGGGAGGGGGGTTGAATACTTGTGCATCCAACAGATTTCTGCTTTTTGGTCTTATTATTGTTTGTGTCACAACAAAAAGTATTTTGCACCTTCAAAGCACTATGCATGTTGTGTTAATCAAATGATAAAAAGCCCAATAAAATAAATTTCTATTCCAGGTTGTAACACTGCAAAATGTAGAAAATCCAAGTGGGGCTGAATACTTATGGAAGGAACTGTACATGCACGTCTTCAGAAAACCAAAGTGTAGTAATAACAATTATTATAAAAAGGGTTATTACTGCCCTATATCACAGATAGAATATCAAATATCTGCATTAACTGGGTTATAAACAGCAAGTTTTTCACTCCACATTCAGATTATTTTGCATGCATCCTACATGTGATATGGATTTAAAGGCTCAAATTCACTAATGTCAACAGTTAAACTTCATGACATTCACCTGAGAAAGGATCGACATCATGGACAACAACAAGACAAACAGTCAACTGAATCCCTTGATTTTTTTTTATGAGTCCCCAGAGCCCAAGGTAAAATTTACAGTTTAGAATGAAGGGAAAAGCACCAAATCATCAAATTTGAGAAGCTGGAAGCAGCTGATGTTTGGGATTTTTGCTTGATAAATGAATAAACACGTAATCTCACAGGTAACAATTACCAAAACTGTTGTTTGTTAATTGTGGGTCAAAATACTGAGTTCATATTTGCATTGAGTATGAGTTGCATCCAACCACAGATATGAACAGATATCAAAAAAGAATAAGAGAGGAATCTAAAAAACTGAATTCAAGTCTGCAGTGTGAGTGCATCTTGTGTGTGTGTGTGTGTGTGTGTCTTACCCCATATGAAGCAGCATTATGCAAAGGTATCAGCCCTCCTTTGTCCTGTGCATTCACATCAGCTCCATGTTCCAACAGATACTCTGCTACCTCCAAGTTGTTGTAGCCGGCTAGAGAGCGGCAGAGTTGGGGGTTGTATAGAAAACGCAGCAGGACAGAAAAGAGAGAAAGAGGCCGATAAATAGAGGAAAAAGAGGAGAAACAAAAATGTAGTCAGGTAATAAGTGAGGAGGAGAGAAAGAGAGGAAGAAAGAGAGACATGTCAGCCTACATCAGCTGCTGCGTGACAGTGTATAATCATCTTTTCCTTTTACAAGCAAGTACATCAAGACAGAGGGTGTGTGGGTGTGTGTGTCTTAGTGGTCACATTTAGAAAAAGTAAATATCACAGAGACATTCAAAGTGTTTTTTCAGCAGTTTCTCAACTTTCCACTCATGTGTTGTACTTTATCATCATACATCTGGTCATGACATTCTCTATAAATACAGAGTCTAAAAATGCATCCAAGAAGACAAAGACACATTTTTTTTCCACCAGAAGACGACTACATGGAAAAAACGCTGCAGGTAAGATAGAGTTGTTTAAGGGACGAGCAGAGGCGTTTACCTTTAACCTTATTTCTAACATTACGCCAGCTGCTAGCAAACTATTTAATGTGAAAAAAAAAACGGTGGAATTAGCCTGCACAATCAATGCTGTTGTCACAAAATCCTTATGCGGTGCTCGAGTGTAATCTTCACATTATTCACTTTGAAAATCCTGATAAGAGAATCCAAGTAAAGCATGAAGATAAAAATCAAAAAAATAGACCCTTCTTGCTATAAGATTTTAAGGTAAGGTTAAAAGAAACGACTGTAAGGATGAAACATGGCGCACATGCTGCTTCATAACCTGTTTGTGTATTTTGAGTTTATAGCACACAGTCTTTGGTTTGCACAGAGTGTTTAGTTTATATTTGTATGTGATTATATGTACACAGTATTTGTGAATTATGGATTTATTTGTGTGTGTGTGTGTTTATGTCTATGAGGTGCTACAGAAGAGGGGAGTATCAGCTGTTATCTCTGAAGCCAATGTTATCATGATTGCAGATCCTGAATATATAAATAAATGTGTGTGTGTGTGTGTGTGTGTGTGTGTGTGTGTGTGTGTGTGTGTGTGTGTGTACCTTTGAAGACTTACATTATCTGTTATCAGGATTTTAAAAATGCATAAAGTTTGTGCAAGATCCAAGGACATTATAGTAAACTACTGCAGCTATAAGTATTGGATAATTTAGTGGTAGCATAGTAAACTGTGACATGAATTGGTTAATTAGAAAGAAATGAGAAAAAATGTATAGATAATATTGTATTGTAATTATTGTAATTAAAAAAATTAAAAGTTAATTGAACAAAAATGGATATAACTCATTACCGACTCAAAGAGAAACAAATCAGCTGCTTTTTTTCCCACAAACTTCATGCCCGTCATAGAAACTGTGACACTAAGGAGCCCACATTCACAATATGAACTCTTGAGCTAATATAACTGTTATCAAGTGTTCTCTGAAAAGTGTTGTGCGTGCTAAATCTGCATAAAAAAAGACTCCAAAAATGGTGTTACCAAAAAATGAAACTGCTAAGTTGTGGCAGCCCGCCTGTCTATAATCAAGGTGTTTTTGCCCTCATGACTTTAAGATGTCTGTTTGTCTTGTTCCTGGCACTGCACTGAGCCAAAACCCCTAGGAGGCCGGCTGCTTCTGGGATGCTGGAACCGGTTGATTGGCGCCAGCAAATATACAATGTCCAAACTCACTTAAATCCTGCACCTTCTGTTCTCAAACTGCAGCGAAACCCGTACACAAAACA
Organism: Thunnus albacares; assembly: GCF_914725855.1. Classification (NCBI taxonomy): domain Eukaryota; kingdom Metazoa; phylum Chordata; class Actinopteri; order Scombriformes; family Scombridae; genus Thunnus; species Thunnus albacares. The sequence goes on along the minus strand of NC_058123.1, from coordinate 19,981,378 downwards.
CCTGGCTTTACTCTTTGAGGTGTTTACTTATTAAAATGACCTGTGAACGTGTGTGTGTGTATGTTTGCGCTGACAACTTCATGTTGTGTTTCTACATGCACGTTACCTGCGAGGTGCAACGGAGTGGAATTGCGTCCCTGCGTGTCCCGGCAGTTGATGTTATCGGGGCTACACAACTTCTGCACCCTGGCCAGGCAGCCCTTCTTGGCTGCGTCCAGCAACGCAGCATCTCCTCTCAAGAGGTCCTGGATGTCCGTGTCCCCATCCTTCACAAGGTCCAGAGGCGTGTTCCCGTCTCGGTTCTTCTTGGTGGGGTCCGCTCCGTGCTGTGGAGAGGCGAAGAGATCGTTGGAGAGAGAGAATGGAAAAACAGATTTTCCTGCCCTGATTCGGATAACATTTCTACATTTTTAGCATGTCAAAGCCAAAATTTAAAGACATCAAATATTGGTACAAAACATTACCAATCATTTACTTAAACCTAACCAATATTCAGTGTTTCCCATACATTCATTCATTTGTGGTGGCCCTCCACAATATCAACATTTTTCAGCCACATATTGATTTTCTATTTTTTTACTATTTAAAACGGCTAAAATCTTATTTCATTGTAGAGCTGCGTGCAGTGCACCGATGCAGTGCATTGATTTGCCCTGCTCTCTCTCTCTCTGTCACTCTCTGTCTCTCTCTCTCTCACATACACATTGACAACGGACTCGTCTGTGAACGTCCCCTCCTTTCTGTGCACGCTCTGAATCAAAACATGATCATGCACGGGAGGAAGGATCGTTGTTGGCTTTTCCCCGCAGAGAAGACGACTGGCTGAATTCATGAATAGAATCAAACCGGAATTCCTGAATGATTAGTATCATGAACACCTGCACAAATTTGTCCAAAACTGATGCATTCAAGTGAACTTATAAGTCACTCTATCTATGTTCTTAACACAACACTGAAAAAACACAGCCGGGTTGTCAAGCTGTACATAGCCGCATGCTGTTTGATGTAGAGCACCTTATATACAGTATTATTTAATAATTAATCTCAGAAAGCCGGTGGAAGCGTTTCACTTAGAAGATGACGAGTGAGGAGTGAGAGGAGAGGATGAAGGTAATTCACCAGAGAGCAGAAGAGACGGGGAGATGGAAAGAGGTGAGGACAGGACATCCAGTGAAGTGGAAAACACCAAACACCCTGGAGATGGGGAAAGCAGACATTTCCATTGCTCAACTGTCTCCTAGGTTACGGTTTAACTTTTCATTGTAAGTTTTGAAAATGCGCTCATTAAAATTTGATGCTGGGGGACCACTCCCCTGGGTTTTCCCACTGCTGGCCTGGAAATGTCCATTATGCATCTCTTATGGGTGTATTGCCTTTTTCAGTCTTTTTTTTTTTTTTTCTTTTTTGAGCCTATCCACATTGTGGTTTTTCTGCCCTACTTCTTTACTTCTATCATCTCTTTACTGCTCATGTAATCATATTCTCACTGTAATTGATTCACTGTCCAGGAAATATAGACCCGTTTAAGTAGCAACTGGGTACATTTTCACAGAAATGAAAAGTGGTTCAATAACCCTCTGGTACATATGAAGGTATACATTTGACATTTTTCGATTTGTTTACAATAAACACAAGAGGAATTCTGCTGGGTATTTAGCGTTAACAGCGACAGCCGCCATGAACGGACAAACAAAAGAAAGCCTTCAAACAAGAAGATGTAACGCTGCTTGACTGACAGCTTGTCTTTAACAAGATGAAGATCCATCACGGCCAGACATCCAGCCGAGATCATAAGTGACTCAAGCTCACACCTTTCATGCCAAACGCTAACAAGGCAGATTCTGCTTTAATTGAGAAGTTCAGTATGCTCTAGCGCTTCTTTCCTAACAAAAGAAAACGCTTAAATGCGTTTTTTGTAATTCTCACAAGAACCTTGCAGATTATCACGGTACTGAGAGAGGGGTATTATTCTGAGTACAAATCCAACACAAAAAAGGGACAATGGAAAGTTGACAACAAACAAAGGAGACAAAAGGAAAACCTACTGCTGAACTCTGGAATAGTTTATTTAAAAAGAGAGAACATCCCAAGGCCATGGCAGATTAACACCACACACTCTGTTACTTGTGTGCATGCATGTGTGAATGTACCACTGTGTAAAGAAGAAATTAGGGCGCTGTCATGTCTACATGAATCTACTTCTGAAATTCACCAGTATGAAAAAGTAAAAAAAAAAAAAAAGAAGCCAAACCTTCCCACCACCTTGGACTATCGATCATTTGGCTGTGTTTCTAACTGCCTCCAGACTTCTTACTGAGAGAGCCGAACCAACCATCAGATCAGTGAAAGTGTGGCCCGAGGCAGCTACTGTATCTCTGAACTCCAGGACCGTTTTGAGAGCACTGACTGGGATTTATCTGCGCATGAGGCTACACGGGAGTTGCACACTGACATTGAAGAATTTGTTTAATCTGTCTTATTTCGGCAAGAGGACGCGCGTTTTCGCCGACCAGGAAACACGGATAAAAACTGTCCGACAGACCTGCCAAAAGCTGGAGATGCAGCCTTCTAGGACACGAACCTAGAGCACGGATCAAACGTGAATACAAAATGAATATTTAAAGGGGATATAACATGCTTTTTTGTGATTTTCTGTTATTTATATACTGTTATAATGTTGGATTTCTTAGTTAAACTTGGTAAAAGTCCCAAAACATGAGGTGAATGTATGTAAAAATGATCTCTGTTTCCTCTATTTCCCCATCAAACTGACGTCAGATTGTTTGCGCATGCCCACAAAAGGCCGTCCCTTCCGTAGTCCTTGTTGCTAAGGGCAACTGCAGACAAAAAGGAACCCTGGCACATGATCAACACTGTAGGGCTGCAACTAATCATTATTTTCAGCATTGATTAATCTCTAAATTTTCTCAGATTAATTGTTTATTCTAGAAAATACCCCATAACAATGTCCCAGAGCCCTATGTGACACCTTCAAATTGCTTAATTTCCATTTTCCATCCATCCAACCAACTAGCCACAAGACATTCACTTTAGATATTCAATTACTCCGATTTGAGAGGCTGGAACCAGCAAATGTTTTGAATGTTCGTTCATTAATTGTTATTGGTGTCATTTAATTTCCTAATGATATTTGTTCCCCAGTCCTCTGCTTTTACTCCAGACTTGTCACCTTCCTTAACATTTTGTAGAACTTTTGTCTTACACTTTATCATATTTTGTCTTTGAAGTTTTTATTACAATGTTTTTATATTTTATCTTTTCCATACTTCATCTCGTCGTGCAATCACGATGAAGGGATTCAAATCATGAGTCTTGAAGCGACACATTTCCCCTGCTGCTGATGTGTGTGTTTGGTTTGTTGTGTGCGTTCATGTGCTTGCTGTGTGAATTCAACAGTGTTGATCTAATAATAATTATGCAGCCCCATATGGCAACACAACACAGCGGTGATGTAACCTTGTCTGGAGGTGTTTATGACAGGAAAAACAAAAACACATTCAGCTGTGAAACCGCAACATTTCACAGGACTCATTTAGACTGTAGCAGATGTGACAATCAGGTATTACACAACAGATATTTTCAGCCTTGTGATCTGATTGGTTGCAGTTCGTCCTGAATGGGCTGATAAATCCAGGAGAGCATGTGAAGTCATACCTTTTGCTGAATACTGGCTTCTGATTGGCCGATGAAAGGATTCTAGCATCTATTTTTTTGCAGAGAAAATGCCACTGATTCTCATGTAATAAGATGTCTGGTCCATATTGTGGACTAGTACATACATAGTGTGTTACATGCTCTATTCACAGGGCGCCACATGTCATTCACTGCATTGGTAACAAACGATATTGATGTTGTTTCATCAGCTCACGCTTCAGAAAGCAGGACAGATTCTCTGAAAAGTATATGTTTAGAGAAAGTGTTAAAGCAACACCAAGCAAACCAAGTAGAAAAATGTAGTTATTTGAATTCTGCAGACCTCAATGTACCCAGAGATCCTGTAAGGTGACTGAAAACAGCGCGCTCATGTTTGCAAATGCGGTGGGTGTGATGTTTTATACCAAAGGAAACCAAAGAGACAAGACAGCAAAAAAACATCTATTCAGTGAGTCCAGTTTTCTCACTGTTGTTTAGAACATTTCTTTTGGATGAAGAAAGAGCTGACAATTATTTTCATTAAGTCGATAAAAATGTACATCACAACTTCCCAGAGTGGACGGTGCTTTCTTTAAATGGCTTTTTTTGGTCCATCCAGAAGCTTATAACCCAATAATATTCAATTAATAATGATTATCAAGCTGTTGATGATTTATTTCCTGTTGATGAACTAACAGATTTGTCAATTTATCATTTAATTTCTAGAAATGATTATACAAGACAACTGAAGTTTATCCTGCCACGCTAACATTGATAAAGACTATTAAGATAAGGCCATTTTTATGTAAAATCCTTCCTGTAGATTTAAATATGCATTCATGTTACTGAACATTAGTCAGGTGTTTGTTATGTTCTGTTATGACCCACAGTCTAACCTTGAGCAGCAGTTTGCAGATCTCATATTTGCCCTTGGCAGCGGCCTCATGGAGCGGTGTGAACTTCCACAAGTCGGCCACGTTGACCGAGGCTCCGTGTCTGACCAGCAGCTCTGCCACCTCGTAGTGACCATACGAACAGGCGTTATGGAGAGGAACCAGACCGCTGCAAAAGCAAAAACACACATATACAATATTTGTTTATGGTCATAACTTTGCTCTGAACAAAAATGTTTTATTCTACAAACATTTAATTCTATATGTTTGCCCCAAATTTAACCACGACTATAAAGTGTCGCACCCTTTGTCCTTGGCGTGCACGTCGGCCCCGTGGTGCAGCAGGTACTCCACCACCGACACTCTGTTGTAGCCAGCAGCAAAGTGAAGGGGAGTGGAGTGTCGTCCCTCCAGATCTCTACAATTCACATTCTGAGCCGTACACAATGACTGGAGAGAAAGCAGACAAAGAGACAAAAAGAGAGAGATTAAAATTAAAATCTGCTGTTGTCCCTATCTATCAAAGAGGGATGAAGAAATAAATGTATGACCTATGGCTGCATGCCGAGTCATGTGGTAATTACAATTAAGATTCATTTTCTTTCATATTCGTTCTATTATTAAGTTCTTTTCTGGAGAAAGATTTGATTTTGATTGGATCATTTGAAGAGCCTTTTCATCCAGTAGAATGTGACAATTTTTCTTTTTTTTTTTTTTTAAACACTGAAGCACAATAATAAAACCTTTTTTTTTTTTTTTTTTTTTACTGAAGATGGATGATCAGTCGTGATAAATGACCAGGATCTCAAAACTGAGAGAAGAAGAAAAAGTGATTATCATCAACTGGAAGGAAGCCAGACACATCATTTTTCTCAGATAACTGGGAAAAATATGTAATTTACATACAAATATGAACACTGCACTTTTCTCTGTTCTGCCTTGAATTTTTCATGTTTAGTTCTTTGTTTCTTGGCAGGACGGTTAGTTGGTGTCACTGTTGTCCTTAATTACACCGTTTTTGTGTAATTTTTTAAAATCATGTTAATTACTTGAAATGTATTTTATGTTATAGCTAATTGGATTCTGTTTTCTAGCTTAGTAGCTTTCTGCAAATATCCAGTAGAAACAAATTGTGTAGAGCTGTGTAAATGAGATGTGTTGGTTAATGACTGATATCATTTTGTAGAGAAATAAACACTGATATGCCTTTTAAATCTGCTTTAGATGATACAGACAAGCCACCAAACCCAATCTAACATCCAACAAGACAAACAGGACTTCTGAAACATAAAGAAAAAGGAACAAGAATAGAAAAAAGAGTAACTCTGTTCCTCTGCCCACCCATCATGAAGGAAAATATGTCAGTGGAATGAAATGCGTGAAAAGGGGATTTTGAGAGAGCAACTGCAACAATATTGAAGTTATTAGCTCAGCTGAGATAAAAATGCACGTCTGCTGAACTGGGGGCATCTACTGTTAACATAAAATAACAGAAACAACTTTCTGCTTTATTTCAGACCCAATTACACCTTAGTTCAGCAATAAGAGGTGAGACGGTGGGAAATTCGGTTTAAATTTCCCTCCTACCGCTCGCAGGATCCTGCTCCACAGGAAATAAAATGAAACATCCTGCTGGCAGACTTATTCCTCAATCTAAAGCCATTACCCCTCACTTCAGCTGCCGCCGAGGCAGTGTCCCTGACGTCTATAAAAGCTGCGTCTCCCGTGAAAACAAACAAACAAACAATACAGCTGTAGCCTGTTGCAGCGTGAGTAGAATACGAACGCTGCAGATATTTCGCACGAATCAAAACGGCAGAAACCGTGGAGAGAAGAGATGATCTGGATGACGAGGGGGTTATTTAAGGATCAATTCTAGTTTGTTCTGGAGTTTCTGAATATTTATATCTTACATCAATATGGAAAGACATGTGGGATGCAACTGAAAAAATTTTATATAGTCACGCTCAGCTGACTTCACTTATAATTTACCATGTGTCTGGCTGGGTATTCACAGTGTGAAGATGTGCAAATGTGCTCAGTTAAGGGAGCGTTTGAATCTTGACAGGACTTTTTCCTACTTGTCTGGGTGTGTGCAATCAGTGTGAAACAGGATTGAAATCTAACAATATCCATAATAACCGACGGGAGAAGGAGGAGAAGTCACTCTTCAAACCTTCAGATACAGTAGTTTACATCTTAAGATAATGTTGCTATAAGTCACAGGTTGAAGGGATGAATCGTATTAAAAATGGCCCAGTGGATAAAGGCAACATGCTGGGGTCCATCTGAGTTTAAGTACATGAAAGTGTCTTTTAATAATATTTCAAAATACAGTCAAAGCAGCTTTAGCTTCTACTGTGGAGCACCTACAGTGTTCTAAAATTATAATTACTGCTTCAAATGAAGTACAACATGTTCTCTAGAGACAGAAACAGTCTATCTTTGGCCTGTCGCCTGGGGTGATCGTCTTTCTAATAGTGACAATCTAACAGTTCAGTGTGAACCTCCTCAACATTTGAACAGATGACAGGACTTACCCCAGGAATGGTGCAAACTGTTATTTTAACGTCAATCAGTAGCTCAGCCAGACTGTTGCACGTGTGTGTATGTGTGTGTGTGTGTGTGTGTGTGTGTGTGCATCAGGTAAAAAGAGACTGACAGACAAGTCAGACCAGAGCTCATCGTCTGTTCCGCTACAATCCCCTGCCAACCTGCCAAAGTATCACACTTCAGATGCTGACAGAAGCTTTCAGCGGCTCTTCATCTGGATAACACTATTACTGTCTGTCTCGTGCTGAGTTTCACTCCAAACCAAATACTTCTGTCGAATACTTCTTACCAGGTCCTGACATTTGGTGGGTGGTTTTATCCGAAGCGTATTACAGTGCATCATGAGTGCCTACATTTTCAACATGAGTGGGCCCGCTGCAAATCAAAGTGCTAACAGTGGCGGTGCCCTGCGCTGCCCAGTGAGCTGCAGGGGACGACTGTCATCGTACTGAGTGTTACAGTAGAATAAACAGGAAATCTTATGAGATGCGAAATGTGCCCTTTGACAATAAAAGAGGTTTGTGATTTTCACTGGGAGCGACATAGACAACGATACAAAGATATGACCGGAAAACATTTGATTCGTGGTGAACAGCGTCCACCTGACATTTAACAAAAATCACTACAACCAGGACTGTATAAGAGCAACAAGAACAATCACAAAGGTCAGGACATTTTGTTCCAGTTTCATTTAAAAATAAAAGGATCTGCGGACATCCAGCTCTCCCGGAGTAAGATTATCTGAGCCCCAATTTCAATGAGTCACTGTCAAATTTACCTTATACAAGTGTTAAGCTAGTTTATCATTATATGTAGAGTATCAATGCTTTAATTGATGGAAGTGATGCATTTGTACCATCATTTATACTCCTTTAGAAAGAGAAACAAAGCGACCAACAGTTCTTTAAATGTACATATGTGCATGTGAGTATTGTTTTAAGAAAAAGTGAACCTATCCTTGAATGATAACATGTTGGACTGCTTTAAAGGTAGCGACAACATACAGAATATTTAAGGTTTCAGTTGTATACTAGTGTATCTGGATTATCCTCACAACCACAATGACTGAAAAGACCAGAGTCTAATCAATCAATATATTTATTACTCATTCATATTAATGCAACTTTGGTCCTAGCAGTCTGTAAAAGTTCTATTTTTTGGCTTTATAAGATAGTTTTCAGCTAAAAGGTAGACAGTAAACATGAGGGGGGAGAGAGGTATGACTTGCAACAAACGGCCCCCAGCCAGGATTGTATCAGGAGCGTTGTGGTTATACGATAAGCGTCTTAACTAGACCACCAGGACGCCTCAGTCTGTGAAATATCTACATAGGGTTGGGATCACACGGGCAGAACAGTGAAAGGTAAAAGATTAAGTCCAATCTAGAGACATTCACACCCTAAAATCCAAAATTAAATGGAATTTTGAATTAAGCAGCATGACCTAGTTTACGCCCTTTGTATCCACCTCATGAAAACCTTGCTTTCCAAGTGTGAGTTACAGAATGTGACAAAAACAACAACCAAACTACCTTGACCGTGTCCAGGTCTCCGGCTTTAGCAGCTTCCAGAAGTCTGTAGTCCACGTCTGAGTTTCTCACTGGGACGTTCTCTACAGAGAAGAACATCAGAGATTGAACACGCTGAATAAACATTTAGATACACTACAAATGACCATGACAGTAAAATTATCCTGTGCAACAAAGGTTGAGGTGAAGATTGTATGTATTTCATTAAAGATACTGAGCTGTTCATAATGTTGGTAACTGTTATCTGGATATATTGCAGTAAGGTAACGTGCTACTTCTTCTTCTTGCACTGAACAGGTGAGTTGAACCACTCTGCCTTAAAAGCTATTTACCAATCTGTACCTTCACTCTCAAACTATCAATATTGACCTTTAAAAAACAATTCCAGTTAATCTCGCTGTTGCTAGCGCATAGCAACCACAGCTCCTACACATCTGCAAACCCTCCCCCCCTCCAATCCACCCACCCACCCACACACACACACAAAAGGTGGCATACCATTGAGAATTTGCTGAACGGCTTCATTTCCCATTTGAGCAGCAGTGAAACCCTGCAGTGACACCAGCGAGGCGTCTGCCCCGTATCCTAGCAACAGCCTGCAGGTCTGAAGGTGGCCTGCCAGTGCTGCGCGATGCAACGCCGTCTGACCCAGCGTGTCCAGTGCGTTCACCTGTAAACACAAACACCTTTGTATTACCATTCTGTTCCCTGAACCGCTCCACCAATCATACATCAATCTGTGATACGCAGTGACAATCCAGCAGTAATTTTTGATGAAATGTTATGATTTATTTGTCTGCTGAACCCACTCTGCCTCATATAGCCTCATCTAAATCTGATTCAGGTAGGAGTTTTGTCAACCTGTAATTAGAAGTTTCCAGCTGGATGGAGTTCTGATCTGAGATACTGATCATCATAGATCTGATACATCAGTTGGCAAAACCGTTATATACTTCCTCATACATCTTTTTAAAAATTCAACCCCAACTTCCCTATGTAAAGATAATAAATATGCCTCCCACTGAATGTATGTAAAGAAAATTATAACAATCAGTGAAACAGGATCCTGGATGTTGTTTATTCTGACAAACTGTAGAAATGATTACATTTAGATATTTCTTAAACAGAGTCAAGTCTAATGATTATGTTGAAGTATCATGTGACCAGATAGAAAATTACCTTCCTGAATCAAGATGCTTCATCACATTGATGCAAAAATCATATAAAAAATGCATATTACCATAAAGAGGTCCTCCTCATGAATTTACAATGTTACAATACAATGACGTAATACTACCAAAAATATAAAAGGGATTGCTACTACAGTAAAAACAGTGTGGCAAGATGTTGATATGTCTGATATTGTTATTGTTGTTATTTATGTATTAGGTCGAGACTGTGGGCCTCCCCTCAGACAAAACTTGGAAAAAAAAGCCCCCACCCCCCCATCTTAGTTTACTCGCTTTGTTTTGCTCAATTCCAGCCTATGAGATCATGATTATGTTATTTGATCCAATTGAGCCAAGATACCCTGATATCGCTGTTTAATATACTTCAGACGACACCAAATACATAAAAAGACTCTGGGAAAATCAGTAAAATTCCCCAGAACAACTGTATCTCTGAACTATCTCCTTAAACAAATCACATACATTTAGGCAATTCAATGTGAACTCTCTTTGATAACTAATGTAATAACTAATGCAGTATTTTTTCACTTCCATTCACTGAGTCTCCCCCTGGGACGGCCCGCCTCCCACTTTGAAAACCTCTGTATTAGATCACATATAGTTTATATTGGGTTTGGTGTGGTTACAGGGTGAGAGTAAGGAAGGACCTGAGAGGACATTAGCTTCACAAATTTGTCATTTGAGTGACTCCTTATCATATTTGCTCTCGTATTGCTAACTAAATGTGTCAATATCAGTAGCGATAGCGCAGTAATGGCGAGAGAACACATTCTTCCAGCCATAAAATGCAACGAGTCATCACTTTTACTGAAAATCCAGGATCTTTGTTCGCTGCATTGCATTCTGGTGTAACCCTCTTTTAATGTATAAAACCCTGCGCTCCTACAGTGATCTTTACCCTGTATGATTGTTGAATGTCTGACCAAAATGGAAGCTGAAGAAATAAAGCCTCTCTCTTTAATTCTGAGGATCTGACACACGAAAACCTGATGTTTAGCCCTGATGTTTCAGATTGCAGGAGCTTTTATTGCAACAACGTTATTTTATATACATCGGAATGACAAAGACACACCAAACAACAAAACACAACAATCTATAATATTCATTTACGTATGTAAAGATAAGCAGTTTGGATGTACAAACAGAGAGGTTTACAGATGGGATAGGATATAAAAACCAGATTCGCATCATTTACGAGGGATTAAGGTGGAAGTAAAGCAAAAGAGAGAAATAAATGCATGGATACAAAGACGGGGGGGGAAGATGAGGCAGATGATGCAGAAAATAAGAATGATGAATGGCTGACTGCATGTTGAAAAATACCGCGGTTTACCTTGGCCCCATGTTTCTGTAACACCTCCATAATGTCGTTATGAGCCCGCTCTGCTGCCACATGGAGAGGAGTCATGAAACTACACAGAGAGAGAGAGGAGTGAAAAGAATCAGCCTGTAACGACCTTGATATGTTGAATTCGTTCATTGATTGTGTGCAGTTAGTGTTAAAAAATATAAATAATTATCTCACTTAGCGGTTTACAAGCAGATAGAAAACAGCACTCACTCTTTATTCTTCTCATTGACGTTGGCGCCCTTCCTCAACAGCAGCTCCGTCACCTGTTTCCTCTTGGGGTGTGGCGATGCTACTGCACAATGCTAACACACACACACACACACACACACACACACACACACAGAAACATCATCTTAGCATCTCTGCATCAGTGTAGTAGAATCAGTGCGTGCAGTACTATCTGTGTGTGTGTGTCATACCAGCGCGGTCTCGTGTGTGTGAGGGTGTTTGAAGTTGATAATCTCCAATGCGAGGGACTTCTTAGCCTTGGCCATGTCAGCTTCTCGAGCAGCTTGAAGCAGTGAGTGGCCCTTAAACTCATCTGGAAACACACACACACACACACACACACACACACACACATCAGGAGCAGAAACAACAATGGTTTCAGTTGGAGCGCTGTGCAATTTTGAATTTATTTTGAAAGTTTTCCTCTGAACAGAAGGTTGCAAAAGTATCCAAATGAAAAAGTGGAGTAACAAAACTTCAAACTCAACCACAACAATATATTCTTTCAGTTGCAATGACCCTGCAGCATACCAATACTTCAGAGAGATTACTTCAAACCTTTTATCAGAGAGCTAATAACATATCACGCAGTCTGTTGTTGTAACAGTCTGTGTGCCGGAGTTGAAGCGGAAACAAGTGATTATCCCCTGGGGACTGAAAATTACAAACAACAAACTATTTTGCTTCTGAAGCATTTCGGGCTAAATAAAAGCAGTCTGTTCGAGTCTCTCTACCGACCGAGCAACAGTGTTCGTGCATTTATAATCAGACATTTAAACAAATGGAAACAGCGCCACGCAGAAGTCACATCTTCAAGGGGACGTGGTCGAGAGAGAATCGACAACATAAAAAAAAATTTTTTTTAAATGATAAATGGGACTGCGGTTTATTGTTTGGGTGAAACTATAAAGTCATTTTTCATCCACAACAATGACTCCCAATGACTCTCATTACAGGTTAAAGGCGCATTGTGGACTCAGCTGAAGAGTATTTTTCCGTCTTAGAGGATTCCATTTATTAAGATGTCAAATATGTGAAAAAACAAGCATTTCATAAGTTTCACAAGACAAATGATTGTATAGAGTCAGAAAGATTTATGAAGACATTAAATTCAATACACGTGGAAATAACTAAATTTGTTTTAGATGCACGTTTTACAGATTGCCTGTATTGTACATTACTACCAAGTATTTTCAATCCTACAATGTTACATTGACCTTACATGCAGCTACTTTCATGTCAAAAAAGTATGAAAGTCAACTATTAGCGCCTTAAAAGATGCTTGAGATAACAAATCTATCACGGTGAACATTTCATCTAAATTGTAAATCTTGTTATAAATGATTATTGCAGTAAAGCATTTGCAATTGGAACTTTTCTCTGTTGTTGCCTTCAATGACGCTCTGGCATCTGAGATTTGACAATCAGCTGCTGAACAGCAAACAATCAAATTGACATGAACACCATGCTTTTATTTTCTGGATTTCTGCAAGTATATGTATTTCATCAGCTGACCATCTACTTTATGATACTGAAGTGTTTCAAGGCAGCAGGAGGCTTACTGTCATGGTATCAAAGGTTCAATAAAACCAAAGTATTTTTCACAGTTTCAGTTATTTGTCTGTTATGGTCAAATAACATGATACAGGTTGTTGTCCAATTAGGTAGGAACTTCCTGTCACCAGGTAGAGGCCCCATCTCTAAACTAGAAGTTTAAGTAATATGGTAACACATTAAATTACATTTAAAAACGGCAATCAAGTCTAAAAAAAATCTTCATGTTTAGGTTTATATTCCTGTAAGCAGTCACGTTACTGCAGCAAATGTCCCACTGAGACAAGAAGACACCCTCATCAAAAAACTAACAACCGACAGAAGCGTTAATGTCCTGCAGCTGTACATAAACTTACAACGGTTTATGATTCATGTAACATTTAATTTTCGCAAAGATGAAGCAACAAGTGCGGCAGCAGGATTGTAAAGTTTCTGTATATGTATGACTAATCTGATATTCAAAACCAAAGCAGTATCCCAAAAAGCAACACGCCTATCGGTTCTAGTAAATATATTCTGAAAGGTTATTGGAAAACACATCTTGAGCAAAACCTGAATCACAGTGAAATGAAAACAGAACATGAAGTACGGTTGTTCAAGGATATTTCAGATGAAGGGCGTGATCCTCACATCTTGAAGTAAAGCTGCAGCGGCGGCTCTATGAATGCGCTACTGCATGAATTGAATTCCAAAAGGAAGAAACTGTAAACGTGACAAACTCACAGCAGAGTGCTAAAATGATAGATTTGGTCTGCTTTCATGTCTGCATACGTTCTTGCAGATGAGGTTCATCGTTTTCTAGAATCCACTTCATGTTTTACTCACTTCCCTGACCCTCAGGCGTTTTAAAAAAGTCTATGTATAGTATTAGCTTGTCACAATATCTAAAAAGGTGCAGGCTGGTTTTGTTTTACCAGTAAGTTCCAAATATAATTTGGCCCAAATATAAGACAGTATTTTTTTTGCGGGATTTTTGGTAAAAGTGTTAAATTAGAGGACTGGACGTTTAGATATTCACAGCATCAGACAGTCTTTTTAATTGGAGAGAGTACCAGTGTACCACCAGCTCCTACAGAGAGTGTTGCGTTAAGGGTTGTGTGTACTGTAGCTTCATGTTTGTTAGCTCATTAATGTCGCTAGACTATCAGGTTTCTTCAAGTCTGTTTATAATTTTTACTTTGGAGAAGTGTTGCTTGTTAAGTTTAATCTACGAGAGCTTCTGAAGTTTTGCTGCAACGGAGAAAATGAATTCCTAAAGAGTAAAAAAAAAAACAAGCGGAAAGCATCTCATCTCCAGAAACGGACCTGACACTAAATCACCTTTTCAGCTGCCAAGAATTACCGTCAAATGACCTTTGATCATAAAACTAATTTGACAGGTTTTTTTTGTTTGTTTGGTTTTTTTACAAGGTTAGAGATTTTGGAAGCTAAGGAACCAAAACTCTTCTCTTTCACTTCTAAACCCTTTTTTTTAAAAAATGACAGATCTGCCTACACTCTTTTCCTGTGATGTTTCATTCAGGTAAGCACACATGAAAAAAAAAAAAAAAGCTGAATAGGAGCATCAGTCAAGACTTCATTTGTTCTGCTCAGCTTTCCAAGCATGTCAAATTGCTGGCTATCAGATGTTCGCATCTGTGTCTCTTCATAACCATAATCCCTTGTTTTCTGCTCCGGAAAACAACCGTTCTCTCGTCAAAAGTACTGAGACTCTTCTTCAAGTGTCTCCGATAAGTTCAGATCAACTGCTCCGAACGTGACTGGTATAAATACACCCTTCCCGAAACAACCTATTCATTAATTCAGCACCATGACTCATTTGGTAGACACAATGCAGCTGCAGTTTATGTAAATGAAAAGCGCTGAACTCACATGTGAGTCTCTCCTTCAGCTCAGGAGTGGGCGCCATGTCCACGGAGCTTTTGCTGTGGCAGTTGAGCAGGGTCGGGTCGGCCCCGTGGCTCAGCAGCAGAGAGCAGACCTCCACTCGGTTTTTAGACGCCGCTTCGTGGAGCGGGGTGAACTGCCACAGGTCCATGGCGTTCACGCAGGCTCCGTGCTGGAGGAAAACGAGAGCGGCGGATGAGGATGAGGAGATACGGGTGAAGAAGAGAAAGGGAAAGTTTTCATTTTGAATCATTTTAACAGGAATTCAGCAGCAGGACGCTACAAACACTGTTCAAGACTGGTTTGTGTGTGATATCTGTCTGGTTTTTAATTAAATAAAAACAACAAAGCAGTTAAATTTGGGTCTCTTTGGATCCATTTGAGTTATTAGTATTCAAGTATCATGTTGAAGTTATCAAAAAACACGCCCCTGCCTCAGTAACTACCGAGCTGGACGAGAGAATTGGTTTCGCTTTTGGAAGGACAGGTTTAAGGCTGATGTTGCTTCGTCTAACAGATGGCATTGTAAAGCTTTAGCGAGGTCCCCATCTCCAAAATCTCTGCAGTCGGCTCAGCATCTGTGTGTGTGTGTTTGTGTTACCTTCAGCAGCAGCTCGGTAACTTCATAGTGTCCGTAGGAGCAGGCGTTATGTAGAGGCACCAGACCACTGGAAGGATCAAACACAAAACAAATCTTAATTAGCGATAAATATAAGTTCTATCAATTCAAAAGCAGAACTTAAAACTCTTTATGTCTCCACTGCATGTGTATGTCTTAAGTTAAATAATTAATTTGGCAAAAATGAAATACTTTCATCAAGAAAAATGCTAAATGAAATTCTATTTTAATGTCACCTCTTTATGCTTTGGCACCTTAATGTAGGAGTAAATCAGAAAAGAGCCAATGAGAGCCAAGCGAGTGGCGCGTTCGTCCAATCAGGTGTAAAAAAGGATTCTTGTTGCTGTCTCAGTGACGGAGAGGCTACTTGAAAATACTCTTCTCCAAACCTGCCGTGAGCTCGGTGGCAGTGTATTACCACTGAAATGTTAGCTATTGTAATTTTTCTAAGATTGCATTTTTGCACATTCCACACTTGTTCTTTTTTTTATTTCACTTATTTACTTGTACATACCCCTTGTCCTTGGCATGAACATCTGCTCCGTGCTGTAGTAACAGCTGAACGATCCTCACCCTGTTGTATCCTGCTGCCAGGTGGAGCGGAGTGGACTGGAGAGACAGGAAGAGACGCAGAAAGAGAGAGAGAGAGAGGAACAATAAGAGCAAGAGGAGAGAAAAAAAAAAAAAAAGAGGCAGGGGGAAAGTGGAGACATAGAGTGGGAAGAAGAAAAAAAAAAAAGAGACAAAAATATAAAGTAAATGCTAGCTCACATCTTTGTTCTACAGCATGATGATTTCATTCTCATCAGTCCAGTATATAAAGTACACATTCAGGTGCGTTTTCACCGAGCAGCCGTATGAACATTTTTGAGACTCTGCAGGGAGAAATGGGCTTTCACACCACTCAAACAGTCTACAGTGACAAAGCCTGACTATATTTCCTCCATAAAGCCGATGAAAAGCTGCAGTTCTGAATGCTTTAAGATAAGAGGAGATGGCTCCGGCTCTCTATGCATTCTCCCTCAAAGCTGGAGTGATACCCGGACTGGTGGAGAAATGTTATGGCGGCGACAATGCTTCCATTATTCAGCCAGATTGAACTTGTTACAGGAAAAAAAGTATTGAAAAACCTGCCTCGAGGTCATGATATAAAAAAACGGATTTTTACAACAGTGGATGTACAAGAGATCAAATTGTGAATAGGGCCGGGATTAAAGATACGACATGCAGCAGGCAGATATAAACAAATCTCATAAAGTTCACACCGAGCTAACTAGAAATGTGTCGCATTCACGTGTGGCAACGTCCCTTTTCGCAGCATTTGACTGTCTGGGTCATGTTTGAACAGGAGTCTGCTGATATTCCAGATAAGGTGATCCATCAACTATTCACCTTCAAAACCTATGAACATTTTCTGTGAATCAAACCCTTTGAAATTATACTATGAAAAGATGCTTAAGATGCCCAGATGAAACGGTCAATTCATCCAAATTACAAAAAAAAAAATTCTTCTAGTGGTGGTGGTGGTGGGGGGGGGCATTTTACTCCTTTATGGGATAACCGACAGTGGAGACATGACAGGAAACGAGGTGAGAGAGACGGGGGAACGTCATGTAACAATTTGTCCCCAGCCAGATATGTGCCAACCCTTCGGCCACTGGCATGACCCAGCTGTTAAATTTTTTAGATGTCAATTTTCAATGCTTGGAGTACTACAAAGAAAATCCAATCTTCTAGTGGCAGAAATGCCAGAGACGAAAACCCGGGCACATTAAATCAAAACTATCTCCATGGCTAGATGCCACTAGTGGTAAAATACTGTATGTTTTCTTGTAATTTGGGTGAACTAACCAGTTAAAATAAATAAAAAAAACAAAATATTACAATATATTTTCACCTTTTGGCCTCTCTACTTCTACTATATGTTTCCCTCATAAACATCAGCATTTGTCTGAAGCAGTAAACATTAAAGTTTGGACCAAAAAAAAAAAAAAAAAGTCTGAAGATTTTGTTTAAATATGAATGCAAACTGCAGAGTCCTTCTAGCAGTGAATCTTTCAGAAAGTGCAAAGACTGCTCCTCATCATGCATGCCGTCTCATTCTGCTGACAACCACATAATTCTCTAAAAGAAGTCATGTGGGAAGGCAGCAGGCAGAAGAATATGTCACAGGTGCGGGTGCAGGGTTGAGAGGGGAAGGGGGTTGTAAAGAAGCAGGTGAAGGGAAGATGCTTGGAGTTGTGACTTGTGTCAGCAGGATTCGGATTTGCGGTGCGACAGCGGCACAGTGACGCACTTCACCCACATCTAACGACAAAAACAGCAGCACGATCTCCATCCAACAAACCGACGTAAAACCCCCAAAACAGTGCAGCAATCTGAACTGAGCAAGCCGGCCGTAAGCAAACAACTTACCAGCATTTTTTGGGATGTCAACTGCTAAAAATGTCGCCAGAAAATTTGAAACAACAACAAAAAATAAAAAAAAAGGAAAATGACAACAAAAACAGCACAGAAATCACACAATGATGGCAACATTCATAAAAGCTACAGTGCAGTTATTAGACTGCAGCCACTGGCTGCATTTTAGAGAACAGTGGCCCTTAAGGGGGTCATTCATGGGTCACTAACAGAGAAAATGTTCTCATTAAAAAGTCAGACTACATTTTTTCATAAGCCATGATGCAAAACCTTGGCAAGATTAAAAAAAAAATACATATAAAAATTGGTTACAAAAAAAGAGGAGCTTCACTAACTTCTAGCCATAAATTATAGAAGGTGTTTCACAGTAAAATGAGAGTTTTTCACAAACCAAACGCAGGAAATGGAAGCTTATTTTGTAAATTACGCAGCATGGTCTCAAAAGGTCACATGGACACGATAAACTCTCTTATCACAGACAGAATAAGTTTAATTTAAGTCATTAAATGACGACAGCGGTTGGAACTAGGGTTTTTTTTTTTTTTATCAGACAAAGGAGACAATTCAGCGTCATGTGGAATTTCCCTTTCAGCCCAGTTCCTGCCCAGTGTTGACCGAACTTCAGAGGAGATGTGGAACAACAGATAATCTTTGGTGATCTCTGCTGCTCACTCAGCTGTAAGGCTGAGAAGTTGCAGCAGCAGCAGCAGCAGCAGCAGCAGCAGCAGCAGCAGCAGCGAGGCAGAGCCGGGGTGGACAGATGGCACACTTGTATTTACAGGATGTGACAGCAGCATTTGGAAGGAGCAGGACATGGTGCACAGTTAGTCATCGTCCTCATTTTAAATGTTGTGTCCTTCTGTGTGTGTGTATGTGTCTGCCTGTGCCTGTGCGCTTGTTGCTGCAAATTGCGTGTTAAAAAACACAAGTGTGTAAAGCATTAATCTTGTCCTCAAAACATCTTAAAGCTACCAGTGAGTCATCAGCTAGGCCTCTAGGCTTCACACACACACACACACACACGCACACACAAACGTGCATGTACTGTTGCATCACCATAATGTCGTTGCCAGGGTCAGGCAGGGTAGTTTAAGCTCCACCTCTTCAATCTGTCAACCCTGTGAGAAGAATGGGTACATGCATACTTGTGTGTGTGTGCGTGTGCATGCGTGCGTGCGCGCGAATGAGAGCGACATAAACACTCATCGCCTCAGCAGGTCTTGAATTAGATTCTCCACACTGAAGCTTATTTTGAGTAATGTCATAAAAAAAAGAAGCTCCGGCTGAAACTTTTATTAAGAACCCTCTGACCTCCTCAGCAGCTACAAGCCAGTAGTGCAAATAATCAAAAGCGTCACCTATTAAGCATCTATCTGACCCATCTAATGTCCAAAATCTTCCAGTTGCCACTACTGTTTATTCCTCTTCAGCAGCAGTGCAGCAGTAGTAGCTTTTTCTTGAGCTCTGAATTTTATGAAGCAAAGATGAAGAGTCAGTATGTTTCACTACTCTCAAGGCCACGTACTGATCCTTCAAAAGTCAGAGAAGAAAACATTAATAAATGCTCTTTCAACAGAGTGCAGCAGTGGCGCACGAAGACGAGGGTCTTTCTAAATGCGCCTGTTTTTACATAAGCACAGTGAGAACAGTGCGAGCGAGGTTAAGGTCGGATCAGGGTGTTTACACAATTGCCTGAAATGACAATTCCCCATAATAGTCCCACCGATATAGTATGTATTTAACATATAGAGTGATGAGAGCATTCAGTTTAAAACATTTTGAGCCCTGGGCTGTTTTTACTCGTTTTTTTTTTTTTTCACTGCCTTTATTTACAGGCTCGTGGCATAGTCGCTACACTTCAAGGTAAGTTAAGCGACTCAGAAATAGCATCATTTGACATATGATGAATATGAATATATACACAGGAATAGACAGAGGAGAGTGTAAGTGTGTCAAGGACGTAAGAACGATGATGACAGGAAACTCTACCTTATTAGTGTCGAAAACTTTATGTAACAATGGATGAAGAGAAAACAATCACGTGGATAACTTATGATACTGGAGAGGAAATTATAAATATTAATTTATACTGAGCATCTTTTTAAATTATTTCTTATTGGATATATGTACATTTAGCCTCCTTTTAATTACTGTCGCCTACTGCAGTTGGGGTGTCCATTGCTGATTTGTTTTTTTCTTCTAATAAAGTTTTGCGTGCGTGCTCAAGGTTTGTTTGGTTGCATTTCTTTTTAAAATGCTGTTAAATGTTTTTTTTTGTGAATGACTGATGATTAGTTAAATGCAGTTATTAGTCAGATTTATTTTTTTTTTTTTTTGTGACTGTGTCCTACTACTGTTTTTTTTCACCATAAAGCCCTTTGAGACTTGATGAAATATGTTGCCCTAAAGTAAAAAAAAGAAAAAAAATACTATATAGACTATATTTCAAATGCACCCAATCGGCACTTACGCTGACAGAGTGAAAGTGAACAACAGCAATTAAAAAACCCACTTTGTTGTTTTTAATCATCTAAAAGCTTTTCTGTGAGGTAAAGGCAGTCAGGAGCGGAGGAAGGGAAGGAGATGAAGGAGGTAGGAAGTAAGGAGGGATGCAGAGAGCGGGTCAGGCTAAGACGGAAAATACTAATCAATCTTTCTGGCTTTCCTTGGTGGCGTTTTTCTTTTTGAAATATATCCCTCTATAGAAACTCAATACATCTGAATTGCGGCTGCAAAATCAAAATGATGTAAACAGCCTTGTCAACGTTACAACAGTCATCAGATTTTTCTTACTTGGTCATCAAATAGTAAAGACAAGCATCTCAAAAACAGCTTTAAAAATAAGTCAGAATATCAAAACTATCAATCACACATTTTGATTTAAAAACAGTCAGGCTGTGCAATCTGCTTCTCTGTTACTTCCTGCTTTGTTATGCCTTTCCGTTTTTTCCCTTTAACATCTCTTACATCCTCTTCTTCTCCCTCTCTCTCCCTCTCGGTCTTCCTTTTTACTCTTTACAAGCCTGTCAAGCTGTTCCCATGACAACGGTGACTGCTAACTGTCAGCAGTTGCCATAGCGATGAGACATGATCTATCTGGGAGGGTGAACGGCCACATTTAGACCATTTTGTTTGGTGTGTGTGTGCGTGTCGTGTGTGTGTATAAAAGAATTCCTTAACTTTGCCATGTACCAGTCTCCCATTTATCCTTTAACTACCTACAAGTAAATGCAACATTTTGATTAATTATAGCAACACACACATTCAACACAGCATTCAACTTCAGTTTTAAACCGGGCATGATTTTTTTTCACCCAGAAATGAGCCTCAATATCTTTAAACAAGTCAGAAAAACACAGATTACTGTGAATGTATCATGAAAAAAAGATTCCAGAAAATATTTAAACCATGTTAATTCAATGACTTAAATTTTTTTGCAGTGAAAAGATGAACAATCATGAAAGAAACTGGGTGCACTTCAAATTGTGAGAACATCTTGTGAGAGAGATTTAAATAGTGGTTATCATTTGATGTATTTCATGTATATATTATATATGCTACAAATGTTCTTAAACTAAGTGCTCAGTTTGTTATTACACCTGTTCCAAATACCTTCATGCTGTGTATATTTTAAACTCAGCTCCCTGCTAGATAAAATGAGATAGTTGACTACATGTACAGTTAGTTTATGTAGTTGTAGTTTTGTCTGAGCCAGCGGTTGGACAAATGTTATGTAGCTTTCTATGTCTCTTTAATGTGTTGATGTGACAAGCCTCTAGAGGATGGTGTCATTTGTTCTTCAATTCATGTGATAACAATGTCACTTTGTCATCCGATGCTGCTTTGGTTCACACCTGTGTGCTGTCATTCTAGCATATATGGTTGTTATTCCTAGACTAGTTGAACTCTTGACCCTTGTTTCTATTTGAGGGTTGTTAACTGACCGTAAAGGTTAGCTATGGATATTTTCAGTCTATACGAGGGTACTTAAGAACTGGCTGAGTGCCAACTCAGCAGAGAGAGAGAAAAGGTAATTGTAGGTGGTGTGTGTGCTTGCTCTCTTTCTGTTTCTCAGAGATATGATGCATTGTACTTCTGATTGTATTATTTAATTACATTGTTTCATAAGCTGACGATGCTCTTTTTGTTTGTTTTTCGAGTTATCAAGCAAATTCTCCACTTCAATCTTCAATTGTGAGAAAAAAAACTTGACTATTATGGAGATTATTTACAATCAATTAGCAGGATGACTAAATACAGAACATAGACACACATTCAGGTTTTGTTCCTCTGGTGTTTACTTCAGAGGGATGATGCTCTCTTGGCTTCATGCTACAGACTGAAAGCATCTTTCTAAAGAGTCAGAACCAAAAAAACAAACAATCTTAGTTGTTACTGAGTGGCTGAGACATTGTTCCTCCAAAATGCATTAATCTCTTTCATCCTCTCTGATTCCTACAATTGTCTCAATTAAGTCTTATTTTGAAAGAGGCTAATTTACTGTTGTTACTGGAATAATTGTGATCGGTCGTCAGTTAACATGTTTCCAAAGAATTTTGACTATAGGAGTAAAATTGTGTAACTTTTATGTTAAAAAAAAAATAGTGTAACATCCCTTTAACTTGTGCTCCGCTCCACTTTCAGCTGTCTGAGTACTCGGGTCAGCGCTGCAGGTAGATGCACTAACAAGATGAGTAGTGTCAGATGACTGGATCAATAAACATATTAGCAAATCTGTGTGCTATTCCTCTGACACACACACACTCTCTCTCTCTCTCACACACACACACACACACACACACACACACACACACACAGAGAGTGGAAGCTGTTGACAGCTCAGTCCAGCCAACAGCTTGGAAGATAAATAACCTACAGCTAGTCTTCTCATCTTATGCTCTCTGTGCACACTCACACCGCCAGAGACACACACACACACACACACACACACACACACACACACACACACACACACACACACATACAGATATCTCAGCCATCACTTGTCTATCTGCTCTGCCTCCCAGCTATAAACACTGACTTTTCCGAGGAGCTGAGGGCTCCACGGAAAGTTTTAAGCTCAGCGGCTTAGAAAGTAACTTCCGGAGTACAATCCTTGAAAAATAACAGAAAGTGTCCTTCTTTCTTTCTACAGCTCCTTTCACACACACGCAGCGCAACCCTGACATTTTCCTGACATCACCCGGAGGAGCTGCATGTGTGAATGCGAATGTCTGAATCGGTCGGACCAGACGTTAAACAGACTTTACCCTGCCAGCTCCCCGGTATAAAGCCTGCGTACTGTCCGACTGAGCTCATGTGTGAACACAGCGGGTCATTTTCCGGAGGATTCACAGCGAGGTGAGTGGGTGTGTTGATGACGTTTCTATCATGCGGCTGCTGCTGGATCAACGCAGCGAGCCGGCTATGCTGCATTGTTTTTTTTTTGTCACATCCTGCCTGGACTTTCTCTTTGTTTTTTTTTTAGGGACTCTTTGTGTTCTTTTTGGCTTCCTGTGTTGCACTCTGTTCAGAACTTTTGGTCGTTTGATTATGCTCTTTCATGTTTGAGTTGTTTCTTGGAAAGACTATTAGGATATTGGTTAGTTTGTAGTTCTGTGTTCCTTGGTTCAGTCATTCAGAGACGCTTTGGTTTATGTTGGGTTGTTGAGTGGTGTTTTGTCTGCTCTGTTTCCCTTGCGTGTTCCATGTTCATGTGCTCCTCCTCTCACCTGCCCTGCATTACCCTCGTCAGTCCTGCCCTGCTCCTAGTGTCTCTCACAGCCTGCCCTTGTGTTTTGCCACCTGTTCCCTGTTGTCTATTAGTTCAGTTAGTATATAAGTCTTGGTTTGCAGTCACTCTTTGTTGTATCCTCTGTTTTGTTTCGTTCTGCTCAGCCCAGCTCAGCCAGCTTTTGTTTTTGCTGTACACTTCTAATAAAGACGTTTTCTTCTGCTTGGCCTACGGTCTCTGCATTTGGGTCCGTTCCTGCTACAATCGTGACAGTTTTGACTGGGCCTGAATGCGCCACTATGAAGCAAGCACTAATGGGAGAGAGGACATCCTGTGACTTCTCGTAAAATAAAAGCCGTCCCGTTTCTGGTGAAAAGCTTAAACGCTGAATTACAACCACAGCGTACTTTTTGTGTCATGTCCTGTCTCCTGTACGCTCTACCCAGGCACCGCTCTCACCTAAATCAAAAGGAGTATTTCCAGTAAAGGTAAAAACATGTCTGACATGGACAATCTCCTGCTGTGTGTGCTACATGTGTGAAAGGGCAACTCCCGGAAAACGTCCAGACCTCGATCTCCGCACATTGTCTAGAGTTCCTATGTGAAAACGGCTTTTCACATAGGAAAGGAAAGGAAAGGACATTTTCAGCTAGAAAACATACATACTACTGTAGAGTCAAACCTCCTGGTCTGACAAGAGTGAAGCAATAATCTTTAATTGAACCCTGCATGACTTTTTTTCTTATGATCAATTATTTATGGATCTAAAATAAAAAAAATATGAATCGCAGCTAAAATACTTTCCTTTAAACGACAGCAGGTATTCAGATGGATAATAATTGTAATCAATTGTAATTTTAAAACTTAATTTAACAGTTTTTTCTTTGGGGAACAAAGATTGTAACATTTGATTCTTCACAGTAAACTACCTGTGTGAGCTACAACTGCATACTTCTACCTTGGATGACAACATGTCATGGGCTTACATGTAAGCAAGAGGTTAAATTTGTCACTGACAAAGGTTTATTAAAACTTTTCCTTACCCTATTTGTCATCTGTCACCTGAACAGTTAACAAAATGCCTCTGGATATTTTTATTCCCCGTTTCAAAGGAGCAGAAGTGTAATCTCTCTCAGAGAGGGGCATCAGGTTCCATTTGCCGTCACACTGTGAGAAATCTCCTGTCGCGCACAACTCGCAGTCGTTCCGACGACCTTGTGCATGTTCGCCTTGATTTGTAATCATGACTCATGAGCAAACTTCCGCCAAGACAAGAGCCGCGCCGGCCTCGGCTCTGATCTGCGGACTCATCGGGATCCCGCAGGACACCAACGGATGAGTTTTAATATCGAAGGAGAGCGTCCAGGCAGGTTTTTTCAATAGAAACGTCAGCACTGGAATGAAAAGAACCTCATTTGATTGTACGCCAAAAGCTGAGTCGACCTTCGCTTTCAGTGGAGAAAGCTTGCTTCACAATGTCTAATTTTAGTGATTGACATCTTGAACTAAAATGTAACACAATCTTCTAAAGCACCTCTTAAAACGTCTCAAAAAAAGCTTTCAAAACCTATTTTGTTCAAGTCAAACGTCCATTTATCTATTCCTGAAAAGTTCACTTTTGAAGAAACAGAGTTTTTCATCGCACGGGGCCCGAGAAACACCGTCAGTCAGCGTGAGGCTCTCAGCAGGATCAGCTCTCATAATCAACATTTAAACAAGGCCTCAATTAAAGTATTTTCTCTTCCTTTTCCTCTCTCCTGGTGAATCTGAATCTCTGTGTTGCTCTTCAGTTGTCTGTTTCTTTGATGTTGGTGCCAGCTAGGACGCGAGTGGGTGCGATGATTCTCACCACCGAGATATAGATCCAAAATTCACAACATTCACGAGAGCACTAACACATTGAGGATGTTCAGACATGAAATGTATTCCCTGAAATGAACAAGATTTTTTTTTTTTTTCCCCTACTGATAGTATAGCTGAAGCAAATAAGAAGGGAATATTGAACATTAAACAAAGACAGACAGGAGGAAGGAGGAAATTCTTTTCCAGAGAAGGTGGAAGACATTCAGAATTATACAGTTATACAAAATACAGGATTTACAAGGACCCTTAATTACAGGGGCCACACACTAGAGACATGGATTGACACTCTACACACCACAGACTGGATTTCTTGTAACTTAAGAGGAGGTTACTTTTAAAGCTCGTATGGCTGTAGGAACAAAGCTCTTGCTAAAACGGGCCTTTCTGCACACGGGTAGTCTATGCTTACGGCCAGAAGGAAGGGGCGTGAGGTGCTGGTAGAGTGGGGGGGGGGGGGGGCTTGGTCATGTGTGATTGTGAATGCATTGCGGATCAAGTGTGAAATGTTACAAAAAAAAGAGAGTTAAAAAAAAAAATGAGTATGTGTTTTTGTGCATTTTGAAGCTCAGTGGGTTGTTAGAAAGCACGGGCCTTTTTCCAGAGGAAGCATGTAGGAGCAAGTGTGCATGTGAGTCTGCCTCCTGTGTGTGTGTGTGTGTGTATGTGTGTGTGTGTGGGGGGGGGGGGGGTAGGTTTCAATATAGGCAGCTTGATAACGCTCTCCACTCAGCTGTGTTAATAATATCCCACTCTGATGGGCTCTCAATCATCTGAGTGCACTCACGCACGCACGCGCACACACACGTACACACACACACACACACACACACACACAGACACACACACACACACACATACACATACACAGAGGCGGATGTTATAGCTCTGCTGCCTTTACTATAGCGCAGTGTAATAAGAACAAGAGGCTCTTTCTAGAATTAGAGCTGTGTGGGGAAAAACTGAACATTTTTCCAGAAAAAAGGGTTAGATAAACTATGAGGCCAAAAGTATGTGGACATTGAATATTACACCTATATTCGATTGTTCGACATTTTTAAAACCATGGGCAATAATATGCACTGATGCTTCATGATAAGATCTGGCTCACAGTCTGTTTTGTTGCCACAGACTTTGAAAGCACACTTGTATGCTGTAGCATTATGAGTCCCCCTTAATTGGAACTAGTCCCATACTCTCATGTGTCCACATACTTCTGGCCACACTGTGTACCTCTTTCTCTTCATCCAGTCTCTCTATTTAATTTGCTCCACTTTTCATCGCGCGTGTGTGTGTGTGTGTGCTGTGTACAAGCAGAGCTTTTTTAATTCACCGAGGGCATTCCGCAATCAACATTTATGCTCCAGATCTGTGTGTTTGTTTGTGTGAGTGTGTGTTGTTGAAGTGGGAGAGACGGAGAGCCTGTGCCATTTCTAATTAAAATGAAACTGCAAAGGAGGAGGAGGAGGAGGAGGAGGAGGAGAGAGGGAGAGAGAGAGAGAGAGAGAGAGAGCGAGAGGCAGAGAGAGAAGGAAGCGACTTGTCTCGTTTTAAGAGAAGCATCATTATTAACAATCTGTAGGATTTCTGACACACTCAGTTTTGTCCGCGATGATCGTCGGTGTCCTCGTGGTGATTTGTCGTGTGTGTTATGAGCCGGTCGTTCCTTTATGAGACGGTGCATCCACATTTGCATTGTTTTATTACATGTGAATATTATCATTTTTTTGCACCTTTGCAGAAGTTTGATCTTAAAAACTGTTCTTGCATCACACAATTATCTCCTTTATTACTCACTCCTACACACTAATAAAACTTCATAGAGGTTGCAGAATAATTATCAGTAAACTTCTTTCTTTAATCAAAATTCAAGATTTTCATTGATAGTTTGTTTCTACATTGTTTGCATTGTAACAAAATTTGATTTTGTAGTTTCTGACCTGTGTTCTGACATTGAACATGCAACAATTAGTCGATTAATCAATTTAGAGGAAATTAATAGCCGACTATTTTGAAAAATTCTCTTGTTTCAGCTTCTTAAATGTGAATATTTTCTGGTTCCTTTAATCCTCATCTGAGGTTCTACCTTGGGCTTTGGGAAACAGTGATGGACATTTTTCACAATTTTTTAGACTTATTGAATAATTGAAAAATAACTGACAGATTAATCAATAATAAAAGTAACCATTAGTTGTTGTAGCCCTATTTGATATATCAATGAGTTTAATCATGTCTGTTTTTTATGGTAAATATGAGTTACCAGTTATTTGTGCCCATAACTTCATAGGTTGATCTCAGGTACTGGTAGGCTGTATATGTTGAGTCAACGTGTTGTTAAGACAGGCATGAAAATTATAGAGGAAAAGCCTTTTGCCCATTTTTTGTTTATCTCTGGATCTATATTTTTATGCTTCATTTTTAACATTAACTGTAATAATATTCAGATTTTATTTATATGTATTACTACTTTACAACATGTCTTGAGTATGTCAGTTTACTGTGTGTGTGTGTGAAACCACGATCATCACCGCACAATATTACTATCCTGAAAAATCAACCGTTAATAAACATAAATGCTCATTTAAACTCATCTGATTTATTTAAGGCTGTTAGTGTGCAGACATCTGTTATTGTCAACTGAATGAATCTATATTAATCTGTAGGAAGCGGACTGGTTGGCTTTAGTTGCTTTGGCGAAGGGTGACAAGTGGGAACATTTTGGTTGCAACATAATTTCACTCAGTATCTATAGTTATTAAGCAGAAATCACTCAATAATTTCTGTTAGCAGTGGGAATGTACATCCCCATCAACCCATTAAATTACCCTTAAGACCATAAAGAGGATAAAACTGTACTGGCGTGAAAATATATTCCATCTACTGTGCATGACTGCTTTCGGTCTGGGCAATTAAAGAGCATTCCAAATACAGATTGTGCAGGAAAGGTCATTTCAGAAAAACGCCTGGGCACATTTTTATGTTCTGGAAATGGTTGCTCTCATCTAGTTATGAACCATTAAATTTCAACATTTCTCAATGATCTCTTGTGTTTGTTCCCTGCGTCTCCAAAGAATTTCAAATTACACGGTTTTCCCTCGGGGTATCACGTCCCCAGCAGGCCACCTGCACAGATAATAGCCGGAGGATGCACTCTCGCAATTATGGGTATGACGGTGATATGATGGATACAAGCCGCAGCTGAGCATCATCAACAATTCTTAAGCACCCGTAATTATAGGAAAGAGCCTCCTCAAGGCTGTTATAGCATTTATTTGACTGTTACCAAAAGTATAGTGTAAAAGGCTCTTTTTTGGCTCCCTGGTTGTCCTGGTAGTTGTCATAGCAACCGATAAAATAGAGTGGGCTCTGCTTTAGCAGCCAATAAATTACAGCAACCTCTGATTTCTGAAAAATGTCTCTGACCCATCGGATCACTTAGATAAAAACGACCTCTGCTTGCTAACTTTCTACAAACTAGCAAGGCTCTCTACAGGAATGTCACTGGTTTGGGTTTTTAGTTTTAAATAACCTTAATGCTGTTATAGAAGCTTTTCAACTCTGAGAAGAATAACAAATTTTGTGTAAAGCACAAATATTAAGGGAAAAAAAGATTGTGTTTTGTGAACCCCAAGAGACGCCCACAAGAACACAAGAGGGATCCTGCACTTGTTTGGCCAAATGCTACTGCAGAGTGGAGCTTCAATCTCACTCTGCTCTCAAAAGTAAAGAGCAGCAGTCTTTATTTCTGTCAGGTTGGAAAACAGTGATATGGTGGACTGTAGGGACAGCTTCGACTAAAGCTAGAAAAATACAAAACTAGAAAATAGCCTGTTTTTCCTTCCAGTCATTCATCCGAAGGACTAATCAGTAGCAAGCCAGACGTACCGCTGTGACGCAGCGGAGCTCAACCTGAGGCTCATGACTCCCTGAGGACGCATGGGAGGATGTTGTGGTCAGAACAGAATATAATAGAGCACAGTGTAGTTTTGGTGTTACCTGACTTTTTAATGCAGCATGCCCTGTATTTTCTCCTCACACTCTCTACACTATGAAATCTAACCAGAATTAACTTGTGACTGCGACACGAGCAACTTGGAACACCTGATCTAATTATTGCTATTAGTCAAGCAAGTACAACATATGGCTAATTACAAACAGGTTACACACTCTACATGACAAAGGTGACCGGTACAAGAAACGGAGAGAACCTATAAATCGTGCTCATTCTAGATCACTTAACCTCTTTCAATATGTTCAGCTTTGTGCATCGCTGCACCGGAAATGAACACACACACTCGGGTGGCTCTTAATTATCCAGGCGCTCCCTCGTTCAACCATGGATGTATTAAGAGAAATGGAGAAGTGTTTCCAGCTCCCCGAACACGACCGGCAGAACAATCATTTACATCCTTTTATTGATGCTCGTGGCTGAAATTGCGATACCGCTAAAGGTCATTTTGGAGAGTTTGTCACGCTCAGAAAAATGTGTTAATAATCTAACGGCTGTTTCTTTTGTCATGATTTTTGTATGACAGTTTTTTTTGGGGCCCGCCACGTGTCACGTGACCTGCAATTCCGATTGCGGCCACTAAGCCTAAATTGCCTCACAGCCTGCTGCAGTGTGTCATCTACAGATTCGGGGTCTCGCCTATTTTTTTCCCGCATGACGCGCACAGTTCCCAGCAAAAACAGACGGTGAAAATGATCTGTTGATGGCTAAATTGACATCATACCAGCAACATTACACCGTTCACTATAATTCAAATGTCCACATCTGTAGAATATGTCACAGACGTGAAGTGTCGCCACCGCTGCTGGTTGGAGAGTCAGCGACACACGGAGCTTCTTTTCTCGACTCCTGCTGGGTTTCTGTGATATCAGTTCAAACCGGGACTCCTGCCTGTTGTTTTACTTCCAGACGGAGGTTCGGTCTTGTTATTTTCCTTATTTGTTGTCAGTTTCCCTCCTGACAGTTTGGAGGTTTGTTTGTCGGAGTGTATTTGGGCTCGTTTGGGGAACCCTGTGTCTTCTGGAGGGATTTTCTTCACTTGGAGTGGTGACAGCAGGGGTTTAACCGGTGGAATGATCAGTATAATCAATAAAAGAACTCAACCAGAGGCTAGGTAGGTTGTTGCTTTCCTTCTCTGTATGTTAGAGGCTTCATCCAAACTTTAATAAGATCTTAGTGAAAATCATTTGTTTGTGTAAAACCGATCTGCTGACAAATTATATATATTTTTTGTTAGATGTTGATTTAACCACAGCTTCTAACTTTGTTGAGAATCTAGACAGCCGAAGCGAAACGCCTCATCACAGGTGCTTTTCTCTGTGCTGGGAAGTGTTTAGATAACTGCTTTGAGACAACTGTTTTCTGCTCCTTTCTCTCTCTCTCTCTCTCTCTGAAGAAAACATTATATATGAACCACTGCGGTTATAAATACAGTAAGTGCCACCACAGAATTACAAGTCTACCAATAATCTAGCATCTCCACTTTCTGTAAATCCCTCTATTCTTGACATGTATTACTAACTGTCATCATTTGTTTTTCGGTCTCAGGGTCCCTGAGTCTTGACGGTGCTCTGAGTGTTGCTACGCGCTGCCATTGTTCAACATGAGTGCTAATTTATTCACTGAAGGGTTTGTGTCTCCATCTATTAATTTTAATGACTGACAGCCGAGAAAGACGCCGCTAATGCCTGCTGGAGAGTGTTTGGATTATTTGATACAACCGAGGCCCACAGGTGCCAGTAACAGCATTTGTTTCACTTTCCTTTTATGGAAAAAAAAAAAAAACAACAACAACAACAACCTGTAAGCACCAGTTGGATGGTTTTGTAACTCTAATGACTTTCCTGAGGTGCAGTCATACAGAAAACGCCACTGATGAGCTTGTTACTGCTTTACAGCGCGCGTGTGTTTTTTTTTTTTCGTGTGCGCATGCTTTTGCTCTTACCTTGCGGCCGTCGCTCGCATGGCAGTTGACGTTGAGCGGAGTGAGCAAGGCCATTAGCTTCTCCTCGTTTCCACTCCTGCGAACGCACACACACACACACACACACAACACACACACACAAATGCACATTAGAGAGAAAAACATCCACCACCACAGAGGATTAACACTGTTCCTCAGCAGGAGAGTGTGGGGGAGAAAATGAGGGAGAGTGAGATAAGAAGCCAGAGACTGAAGGGAAAATTTCATCTGCAGAAACAGACCGACAGAAAGAAATGGTCGGGGAAGGGAGGGGGGGGGGGGGGGGGGGGTGATTCGAAGTGTGTGTGTGTGTGTGTGTGTTTTCTTGTAAACCTGACTGCAACAAGCTAAATAAAAGCTGTTGGAGCTAGCTACAGAAGAGTTAAGATTTTGTTTATGTTGTTGATCTGTTTCCTGGTTCGTGGGCCCGCTGCCCTGGCATTGGATGACCACCGGGAAGTGTTGCCAAGGCAGCGTCCGATCCAACCGACATCCCCGTGACAGCCGTAAAGGAAGAAGCTGTCAGATGGGAAGAAAAGGATTATTCTTCTATTCTTCCATGTTCCCCTTATCCTCTCTCCTTCTACTTTTGTCTTTTGGTTCTCCTTCCTTCTCTTTGTTTCTGTATCTTTCACTCTGTCTAAAAAAAAAACCCCAGACATTCATCATCTCTATCTCTCCTCTCACTTCTCTTGTTTCTCTCTCCTTCTCCAACCACCATTATCTGCTGTCTCCTGATCTCCTGTTTCACTTTTATCCTCCCTCTCCATCCACCAGCATCTTGCTTTTAGTTGCTGCGCTTTATATTGTTTACTGCTGCTTCCCAAACACAAGGTAGCCTTCATTTTGATGCAAACAACATCTTGAGGATTAAGCAGGGGGAGAAGGACATGGTGTCTGTCTGTCTGTGTGTGTGTGTGTGTGTGTGTGTGTGTCTGTGTCTGTGTGTGTGTGTGTCTTATGGGTTTGTGGACATCACAACTTAGCATCCAGCCAAGTGATGGTGATATGAATCTAAAATAAGTCGGTATAATGCACCAGCTTGGGAAAGAGGGAAAGTCCTTTGGTGAAAGAAATCACCATGTTTAAAAATTCAGGGTGAGCAACCATATGTCATGATTGTGTCTAACTGCGGCTCACTGAGGTATTTTAAAGTCGTTATCAGTAATATTTTATTGATAACTGATATTTTTCTGGCCATTAACTCACACAAATGATCTACGGTGGCCCACTAGTGACAGTAATCACAACCACGCATAGATATGTATTGATTAAACAAGAAGGTCTACGATGAATCACATGAATCACATCTCAAATCCGTCCAAATCACTTCATTTCAATGTTTTTATATTTGCAATGGATCCGATGACTACGTGTAATGTAACTTGTAGTCCAAGCCCACAGAAAATTACAACCCAGCACCGGAGTTCCCTTTACATGTGGAAACTTGAAGCCTCCAGTGCACATACACTAATAATTGACTTTTCAGTGAAGTAGGACACATCTTGTGTCCAGTAGTTAAACTGAATTGAAAAAAGTGGGATTTTTTTAACGAGGGAAATTGAACTTTTTTTTTTTTTTTTTTTTGGTTAAAAAAACATAAACACAAAATATTATTCCGAGTACTGCATTTTAAATCTTAAAACATATCTGGAGGGGATCTTTAAACATTAAATCTAAGACACTGTGGCCAAACACCTGGACTCAGCACAGCCCTACACTCGCATTTTATTCATGACCTTCTCTTCTGCTATCAATACTGTATACACAAACATCCCAATGCACCGTACTTGGTTCAGGGTCTGTTTACCACCGACATCATCTCCTGCAGCAGTGAAGGAATGACACTTTTAAAGTGCATGGATGACATGGCCCTTAGTGGCCCATCTAGTGGCACCGATGCTCTGTCTGAATACCATTAGACAGTAAACAACCTGGTCCAGACATTTCAGGAAAGCTCCCCTGAGCTCAACATCACCGAGACTAAGAAGCTGTGCTGTGGGAGCAGAAAGAAACCAGACTCAACAACAACCACCTCTTTTCCAACCCGTCAGTATCGAAGGCCAGCTGGTAGAACAAGTACCTTGGGGGGTGGGAGGGTAGGGGTGGTGGTGGTGGGGGGGGGGGGTGTCTCCCTGTCCTTTTCCCAGCACACCGACTCTGTGTACAAGAAAGCTGCTGAGGAAGCTCAGGACTTTTAATGTCAGCAAGGACATTTTGACCCCAGCTTTCAGGACACTAATTGAATCTATACTCACCTTCAACGTTTCAACCTGGTACAACACCCTCATCACCAAACACAAAACAAAACTCTCCCACACAACTAATCAAGCCAGCAAAAATAATTGGTTCACCCTAAACTCCCCTATCTGAACCGTACACTCGGTCGGTCAGTAATCAGGAAAGCCACTCAGATCAAGCAGGACCCCTCTCACGCCCTCCACCAATCCCTCCGGTTACCGCCATCAGGTCGACTCTACAAAGTCCCACTGGCCCGGAAAAACACCTACATTAAATCTTTTATTCCCTCTGCGATCATCACCCTGAACAAATTGAAATAGGAAATGTACTCTGACCTGTTTCAAATTGTTCTTGTCAATTGTAGTTTTAACAGCTTTAGTCCTGTTCAACGTGTGTGTGTGCATTGAATTTCTGTTGCTTTGTGACAGACAATAAAGATATCTTATCTTATAGGTTACAGGGAAACATTTATCCTCACATCTCTGTTTATGAACTCTGTTTGAGGAAAGGCGGTGCATTTAAAGTATCTTTTAACGGTCAAAAAGCTTTAAGCAGTTGAACCGTTGGATACCGTTTCCAACATTTACAGCTAGTAAATTAAAAGAGATGATCCGAATCAGCAAAGACTTTGAATCAACCAGACTTGACTTGCTTGCTTGCTTGTTTGTCAGTTGACTGACAAACTTAAAGGGACAGATTTGCTTTACTGGACAGACATCCCTGGACAGCAGTTGCATATTTTCCCTCTGTAATACATTCCCTGTCATCAACATTCATTATTATTATAATTTTATCATCTCTACTTACTACTCTACTGTGCAAGGATGCTATCTGGGCCATAAAGAAATAGGAATGGAAAAAAAAATAAAATAAAGCAGAGAAACAATGATATCCCAAAAGTCATGTGTGGGAGTTATTTTACCAAAAACAACACAAACAAAAAGAAGGTAAAAAAAAAAAAAAAAAAAGAAGTTCTTCTAAAAAATGACATTGGTTATAAGCCAGTCAGTGGCTCAGCTGTGAGAGCGGCACACTGAGTTCACAGTTCACACTTAAACAGCCTGCTGACCCCACAATACACTGGGGTGCTGCTATGCTAGGCCAGCTGCTTCCTCGTGTGTGTCTGTGCGTATGTGAGTGTGTGTGCCTGGAAGAGAGGGAGAGGGAGTGAGGCTGTTAAGGCACTGAGCGCTCAGCCACCCACACACAATCCCAAATGAAGGCTGTGCCATTTCCACATGCAAGAGATGGAAACACACACACACACACACACACACACACACACAAACACACACATTGCCCACATGCACTGCCTGCAACGCCTGCAACAATAACATGTATAAAGTGTCCCTGGCCCGCATGTACTGGACTCTCTGCATCTGAAACACCTGTCTAGTGTAGGGGTAGTGTATGTGTGTATGGGTGTGTGTGTGTGGCAGCAGTGATGGTGGTGATGGAGGGAAAGAGGGAAGCGGTGATAAACAGTTTGACATACAGGGAGAGAGCGGCAAAATGACAGAAAATTGGTGATGGCAGCAGATGATGGAATTCAAACAAAAGAGAGAGAAAAAAAAAAACAATAGAGAGAAAAAAAAGGCAGAGGGAGAGAAGAGGAGGAGAGGTGGTGATAGGGAAGAAGAATAAAGTGAATGAAAGAGGAAAGGAAATGAAAGAAAAGATGAGAAAAGAAAGGAGAGAAAAAGACAGGAAATAAGAGAAAAGGAGAAGGAAGCAAGAACAGGGATACAAAGAAAAAAAAAGGATGAGAGAGGGAAAGACAGGAAATGAGGAACAAGAGCAAGAAAACAATAAAAAGGAGAGAGGAGGATGAGAAACAAGGACCGGAAACAGTACACATGTGTGGATTGGAGGGGAGAAGAGGGGGGGAAAAAAAGGGGAAACAAGAGAATAAGGGTGGAGAAGAAGGAGAGGGGAGAAAATGATCAAAAAGAGGAGGAAATGAAAATAAACAGAGGAACGAGAGGAGAGGAGAGGAGGCGAGGAGACGGGTGAAGTAGGGGGAAACGAGAAATTAGAGGGAACGAGAGGGGAGGGAGGGAGGAAACAGAGACAGCAGAGGAGCGGAGAAGAAAGTAAGCGAGGGAACAAGAGATGAGAGAGGAGGCAAAAGAACTAAACGGAGGAGATGGAAGACATGAACGGGCGTCACAAAGTAGGAAAGAGCGTAACGAGGCGAGAAGAAGAAGAGAGGAGAAAAGAGAGAGAAAAAAACAAAAAAAAAAACGAGATGAAAACAAAGAGCGTGCAGAGTCTGGTACTCACCTCGCCGCCTCCAGCAGCTCATCCTTCTTGTATTCACCTAGATGGTTACAGAAGATCATGGTGTCAGACAACTGGTCACTTACACATACCGACCACACACACACATGCACACACACACGATCAGGCAGAGAAACAACCACACACACACACACACACACACAGATGTAAACACACACATACACACACACACACACACACACACAGAGGAAGGATCTATCTATTGAGGGAAGACACCATCTCTCTTTCAATCTCTTCTCCTTCCTCCCCCCCCCCTCCCCTCCACCTCATCCTCCTCCTCCTCCTCCTCCTCCTCCTCCTCCTCCTCCTCCTCCTCCTCCTCTCTTTCTCTGCCATTCTCGCTCAGTGCGCACCCCTCTGGCTCCGGTTGCCGTGACGATGCGTTGCCGGCAGCGACCACAACACGTTCATTGTTTAGGCGACGAGCGGCCGACTGACACGCGCTCTGCCTCTATCCGTCTGTGCGTCTGTCCATCCCTCTCTCTCCTTTCGCCGCGTTTGTCTCTCGGCGTCTCGGTTTGCCGCTCATATTGCCGAGCTTCTCCGGTCGTTCCCCATCATCTCTCTCTCTCCCTCTCTCTCTCTCTCTCTCTCTGTCTCCCTGCTTTTTTTTTCCCTCCTGTGGGCTCAGTTACCATCAAAAAACACAACAGAAATAAACAAACCCCTCCCCCTACCTTGCTCCCTCCCTCCCTCCCTCACCCTCTATCCAGCTCTCTCTCCCTCTCTTAGCCCTGCCCCCCTGCTACTACAGTCACAACACACACACACACACCTTCCCATGTGTGTCTTCTCTGCCTGGGAAACACACCAGAGAGACAGAATTCCTTTTCAAACAAGGAAACCGTAACATCACTCTGTCTGTTAATGTAATGGCTTTCTGGTATTCATACATAGGGGTTGTGCCAATTGATCATATCTATTATCTATAATTGACAAATGCATCCTCAATTGTCAATTTTTGAGATGATTTTTTTTGGGGTGGGGCAAAGTAATAATCCTAATCAGTCCGCTCTGGTAATCCAATGGTAATTTACTGAATATGTCTTTTACATTTAGAACTAAAGTATCATTTCTGCTCTCCGTTGTATTTCCTGTATATCGTTAACTTAAAGGAATAGTTCAATATTTTGGGAGGCACGCTCATTCGCTCTCTTGCCAGGAGTTAAATGAGAGGATCGATATCAGTCTTGGGCGTTAAAAGAGGTAATCCGGTGATTTAGTATTGCACCACCGTATAGTTGTGAGACTCACATGAGACAGATTTAAAAAACTGATCAAATAGATATCCTGACTTTTAGTCTGCAGAACGGGAGAAGCTCCGAAAACACTGGATTCCCATAATGCCACTCAATAGAGTCCTTCATCAGACACCCCATGCTTCCTAAATGCCCATTTCTTTCAAACTCCACATGTCCGGTTTGTAACACAGGCTTTCTTTTAATAACTTGAAGTCTAAAGGGGGAAAACACCTTGCCAATCTTCTAAATATCACTAATTAACATGTTATATCTTTGTTTCATCTGCACAGAGTTGTAAAAACAACAAGTTGTGATGTGTATGGAAAGTTACATGCTGGGACTATTTTTTTCAGTGTGTAAAATGTAAATAAACTAATGCTAAGCTCATCAGAGGAGCTCTATGTACAAAAAGTAGTCTACACAACAAAATATGGATTAATTCTGGTATTTGGTCAGTGGATCAGACTGAAACACGCAGTGAGGAACAGTAGAAGAAGAAATAGCCACAGTGAGATGTTAGATGAAGCGCTGCTGGCGACAGGTTTTTTTTTTTTTTAACTGCGGCTAGAGAGAAAGACGGAGGTATAAAAATCGAAATAGGAAATTTTTTTAAAAATCAAAAGGAAGACTGAGAGGTAAATGGGATACAGATAAATGGAAAGAGGATGAGGAGGCTGGGCCGTGTGTACACACAGCAGACGGAGGGGTGGGGTAGGGCGAGGAGCGAAGAAGAAAGGTTACAGAGAAGGGAAAAGGGGGAGGAGGGAGGAACAAAGGATTTGTAGATGAAAGAGAGAAGGGATGATTAGGGATCTGGAAACTGACATGCATGGATTTGACACAGTATAATTGGTGTTAGGGAGGCTAAGGCGGAACAGTCGGAGGAGGAAGAAAAGGGGGAGATGGAGAGGAGCATGAGGGATAGAGAAAATATGAATACAAAGAGAGGAGAGAGAAATGTAAGGAGAGAGCTCAAGAAACTAAATTGGATGCTGTAGTTTTGAACCAATTTATGTGCTGAGACAGGATCATATTTCCATTACACACCAGACAGTCACAGCTGGATTATATTATCATTATCATTACTAGCATAATCACTATTAAAGTGTTCGCTGGCCGACACGCACAATATCTACATCTCCCACTGGTTTAGCGATGCATACATATACAACACATCCACATGTGCATCTCCATGGGGACCAGCGTGCTATTACTTCTGGTTTACTTTTTTTTTTTTTTTTTTTTTAAATATAATTCATAGAAATGTGAGATTGTGTTGGGAGAGAGTTGGGGAGAAATGCCCGAAACCCCCGCTACTATTTGAAGTCTAACAAATCTGTCACACTTTAAACTTCATTCAAACTAAACGGGTCATCACGCTTTGAACTTTATTGGTTGAAAATCAAGCTTTTAGCGTTACGCTTTTTGATATCTCTTATTGCCAGAGCGGGTGAAGTCATCAGTGATATTAAACTCTCTGTGCTGCGGTGGTTTTCTAAACGAGAGGGGGGGGGGGGGGAACTTCAAGCGCTTTTATTCACACAGTTTTCACCCTTTATACACCGAAATGTTCGGCTGTGTCTCCTTCCGCTCCGTGTCGGAAAAATCATAAGGGAAATAAGGGAAAGTTATGAGCTATAACTGTTGAAAGGAAAGGAGTGACTCAGTCTCCAATTCAATGCAAGTGTAACTGACACCTGGATGCAAACATACAGTATGTATATCATTGTGTGAAGTCTGCATAGTATACAAATGAAGGCCTTTAAATGAATTGTAGGCAATATGAGATTGCTCTACCACGGTTTGCATCCAATACTGTGCATGCTTTGCAAGCTAAAGTGATTAAACCAACAGTGACTCGGCAGTTTTAATTAGTCTCTCTCTCTCACACACACACACACACACACACACACACGCACGCAAACACACACCAAGCAAGGAC
Source organism: Thunnus albacares (assembly GCF_914725855.1). Taxonomy (NCBI): domain Eukaryota; kingdom Metazoa; phylum Chordata; class Actinopteri; order Scombriformes; family Scombridae; genus Thunnus; species Thunnus albacares. Next base: position 19,942,209 of record NC_058123.1, on the reverse strand, counting down.
AAGGACAGTATAATTTAGTATCATTGTTAATCTGCTGCCACTTTGCTGAACTACACCTTCCACACTTTTAGACACCACGCATACAAATCAAAACAGATGGTTAATTGACAACACCTATGCTGATACTTTTCATACTGTACGCTGGAAACTTTGATTGCATTACATCATATTTTGATATCTTCACCCCGTTACTGTGTGAAAACACCTTAGCAACCGTGCCGAACATCCTTGCAAACATCTAACATTGAGTAAAAGCCAAGCAGAAATTTGAAAAAAAAAAAAAAAAAGTGAAGAAAAGTTTTAATAAAGTGGATCTCTTATAAGGCCAAGCTGGGTTTATCATGCCTATCTAAATATAAGAACATATGACTGAGCAGTCTTCTCTGTAATACAGTACGATGTTGGAAACTGTGAAACTAAAACTACATAAAAGTTGGCGTTTGACTTGAAGAACGCTTCTTCATTTCATTTCCACCCTGGTAATTGTAGTTTTTCTGTCACACTTTTGTTTGTGTTTGTTTGTTGGTTGTTGTCGTTTTGGACACTAACACCAGGAGTCTGCAAAGACACGCACGAAAACCACCGGTACAGTTCTTTCACACGTGAAAATATACGAATAAGGTGAAAAAGTAATTTCTCATTTCCTTGCGATTTTAAGTGCATATCATTAGATGTGTAGAGTAAAATAATGTGTTAACACAACCCCTAACTACTGTAGCTACATGTTGGTGATGACAACGGACAGGGATAAAAAAAAAAGAACAGCTGAATGAATGTAAAGGGGGGGGGGGGGTGCTGGCTTTATCCCAACAGCCAGCCAGTTTTAAATCAGAAAGTCACAACTGGTCACTCAGTGTAGGTGATTCTGAGTCAGAAAGTCAGCAAAATACTGAAAATATCTTATAGGAAAAGATTCATTTCACTGCTGGCGGTGGATACTTAATATTTAAGTGGTATTAGAGAGAGGAGGATGTATTTAAGTATGTATGAACACAACTGAGTCTGGCTGTGCGTCTGTGTGTGTGTGTGTGTGTGTGTGTGTGTGTGGTGTCGGCAATCCTGCTGACTCCAAACAGAAGAGACAAGGACAGGTTAAAGCTCAGGACAGGCTAGCTGCCTCCTGAATGATGATATTATGTGTGTATGTGTGTGTGTGTGTGTGTGTGTGTGTGTGTGTGTGTGTGTGTGTGTGTGTCACTCCCTTGGCAGAGTGCAGTAGACACCGGCGATCACTGTTTGAATTCCAATTGTTGTATGAAGGCATATACTTATTTGCATGCAGCCATGTGTGTGTGTGTGTGTGTGTGTGTGTGCACACAGGTGAGTAAAAGTCAATATCAGTCACACTCCTATATATATCTACCATGCAGCAAGGACCCAGTATACTATGTGTGTGTGTGTGTATGTGCGTGCGTGCACATGCACTAAGTGGTTGTACAAGCACAGATGATGCTGACTGGACCGTGAGTCGCCTCAGTGCCGAGCTGTCTGCTTGTGTGTGTGTGTGTGTGTGTGTGTGTGTGTGTGTGTGTGTGTGTGTATGTGTGTTTAAATCAAATATCATTTATTGTAGAAGCAGCTTATCCGCTGTTACACAACAACTGGCTTTGAGTCAGACGTTGAGCGATCCACTTATAACCTCAGCAAGGTCGCAACTGCTGAGGTTGTAAGTGGATCTGTGCGCGCTGAGACCAATCAAAAGGGGAAAAAAAAAATAAATGGGAGGTGAAACGGAAATTATAAAAGAGGGTGTTTAGGCCTCTTTGCTGGCTGGCTCGGCTCAGCTTACTTCACACACACTCACCGCTTACAGTGTGTGATTAATTGCTTCACACAGTGCACCAAAGAGAACAGCTTTGCATTAATTGTGTTTTTTTGGCCACCCACTCCGCTCTCTTTTAGTTTGCTGAGTTTCATAAACAAGAATCTGGATGTGTTCGACAGCGTATACCTCTCGAAAGCAGAGGACGGATGGTTTGTAATTCATCATGATACGATATCAGCGTGTGTCTGTCTGTGACCTTGAGTGGGCACAGCCAAATCACTGTATTTGAACAGTGTTTCTCATCGCAGTCGTTCTGGGTTAATTACATTTACTGTGGGTGTAGCCAGAGGTGAGCTAGGATGTGTTCAAAATTGAGTTTTCATCATTTTCTTCTAAATAAATGTTTCTTCTCTACTCTTTTGCAGCCGCTTTGAAACGTGTCTGCTCCTACTTGGCGAGTATGATGATCCACTAAATTTTGTTTGTAGTATTGCATAGATTGTGAAACTGTTAACAAAAGCAGGAAATGCTGAACAAAGCTGTTTGTTGGTATTAAAATCATTTCAGTTGAAAAAACAACCATCTATTATTTGCTAGACAAGTTTCCATTGACTTTATATGCAAAAATCATGGTTTGTTATATATGGTAAAAGCTAATGATGATCCTAATTTGTTCCCAAGTTGCTAAACGCTGCAAAAAAGAAAAAAAAAATATGCAGAAAAGAGATAAGTAACAGCTTTTATCTATATGGTGTAATAACGCTGCTCTGCATCACAAGCCAGTTGTCACTCTATCTTGGAGGATCTCGCTTTGCTGAAAAAATGATTCCTTTAAGACCTTAACGTCATCATGGAAGATCTGACAAAATCCTTGTCCACTTCCGACTTCCTTCCTGCCACACAGTCAGTATTAATAGCCAATGAACAGCTGTAGGTAGAGCGCCTTGCTAAGCCGCCTCTCTTCCAGAGTTGTAAGTAAAAGGATGTCCTTTGATTTCCTTTCCTGAGCTTCTTTCTCCACCAGCTAAAGCAGCACTACCCCAGAGGGCTATGAGAAGGTTTCCTTCCTGGATAGCGATTAAAAGAATAAAATAAAATGCTAATTTTGCGATGGTATCAGGAAACTAGTTAGCATGCCTGAAACAGCCACAACACAACAGCACCGTTCAATGAACAGATACTCAGGAACAGGAACGAGACTGGAGCACCGACACCTCCGTGCGGGAGCAAAACTACAAACAACAACGAGAACGACATAGTCGGACACATTAATGTGGATACGATTGGGTCGTAAAGTGCTTGTCCTGAGCGCGGCGCTGAAAGAAGGGTCACACAACAGCCGAGGAGAAACAAAAGCAGACTGCAGTCAGCACATTCCTCCGCATCGGCACACAGGCTGGTCTGGCCTGCTCCACAGAATGACTCACAACAGAAAAAGAAAACATATTATTGCAATGTTCAACGGACATATTGTAACTTCCATCTGTGACCTATTTACAGGGTGTATTCTTTATATTTTATAGTTTTTCAATATTCTAATGATTTTTATCCCGTTTAAATGTGTAAGCGATCTTCTCGAGAAGCCTCCAGAACCGCTCGTTTCCTGAGGATAAACAGCTTCATTTAGTCATTTTGTATTCCTCAATAATTGATAATTGAAAGACCCACTTGTGAAAGTGTAAAGCATTCTGCATATCCTGCGAGGCCGACCGGGCTGCAATCTATTTGATTTCAAAGGAAATATTCAATAAACTCTCAAAAATGTTTAGCATCTCGGAGTACTGACGCTGGTTTAATATGTACACACATCCAATCACTTTTCCAGAAGATTTCCATACACGGGAGATTGCTTTCCTATCCTTTTTTTTTTTTTTTTTTTGAGTTCATTAACCAAATTCTGTCAGTCTCCTCTTGTGGACTGGCCAACTGCCTTCACTAACTCACAGTGTTGTGGAGCTGTGCAGCCATGTGGAAAACTAGGCAATTAAGCTGCAGGAAAATGGCCCAAATGGGTTGAGGGACCTTGGAAGTGCATCTAACTCTCTCTCACACACACTCACACACACACACACACACACACACACACATACAAAATATATATTAAAAAAAAAAAAGTCACTTTGTTTTGTTTCTTTTGCTGGGTCATTTTGTCGTTTCTTAGACTGGATAGACAGCAAAACAGAATCGTGTATTGATCCTATAGTGTGAGTGTGTGTGTGAGTGTGTGTGTGTGTGAGAGACTCTGAGGGGAAATAGTGCTCGGGCTCATTCATCACTTGGGACCAATCGAACAGCAGTCATCATGGTAATCAATGACCATGTCACTGATAAGGAGAAGAAAGCTACAGACACAGGAATTCACACTCTCTCTTTCTTTCACACACACACACACACACACGTACACACTCTACGGTGCGCACAGGTGTGAGATTGCCTTAGCTCCCGCTGCATTAGCGGAACGAAGCCTTCAGAGCAGCTACAGCAGTTCTTTGTCTTCATGATTAGGCTGTTAACATACACACCGATCTGAGCTCCCCTCTCTTCCACTTTCTTATTATTCCCTTGATGTCGCATCAATTCATCTCTCTGTTCCTGTCATCCGTCTGTCACCCAAGCCAATAAAGCATCTCCATCCTTTCTCCCTCTCTCTCTCTCTCTCTCTACTTTCACTCTCTGTATTTGCTCTCTACTTCTACATCTCTCCACACGTCCTTCCCTTCCCTTTGGCTCGTTCCCTCCAACCCCGGCTCTTCATCGACTTTCTCTCCATCTCCCGCCCTCGCTCTCTTAAATCTCTCATCATTTTTTTCCGCCAGCCCTTGTGAGAGCTCGCTGGCTAATTTTCTGCTATGTTAAAGCTGCCTGCCCACCACGGACCTCTCTTCAAAGCGACAATTTCTTTTTCTCTTTATTTACAATATAGTGGCGGTGCTCGCTGACAGCACATCTTCAACGCGCAGCTTGGCAGTAACACAGTTGTAATAGAAACACACACACACACACACACACAATTTCTGATAAAGTACACCATGATTCAAACTGTTTTTTTTGTTGGTGTTTTTTTTTTTTTTACTAGTCACACAGCAACACCAGGAGCACGGACAAACGTTTTTCCAAAGCTTCTGTGAGCAGTAGTAGCTTGAAAAGCAGCGCATGGTGAACACAAGCCCTAATTGATTCCAAGGGATGAAAACCTGTCGGGCAGCGAAAGAAATTAGATTAGTACCAGTTCCACTTATGACAAGACGACAGGGATACCATACAAAAACGATTGAAAGCTATTTTAGTCTCACGGGATTTTTCTTTTTTTTTTTTTTTTCCTCTGTCTATCTCATATCAGCATATCCTTGCAGCCACAGTTTCTTTGTTGGTGACAGTCTATTATTGCCCGTCTATAACTCATCCCGGAGGATGAAAAGCTAACGCTGACAAGATGACAAGGTAGGGGATTCTTGACAAAAAAAACTTGTTCAAAGTTGTTTAATTCTGCATTTGTTCACTCGGGGTCTTCGAGTCTCTCCACACAGACTCCAAACTAAACAAGATCCGATGTACGGTTGGACATGGAGCTGAAAATTTACACCGCATGAGGATAACATATGATGAATCTGTAATGAACCAAACCTGAGTGATTGTTTTTGACTTAATGGCAAATAATGTAGGAATATGCCCATAAAATCCAGTCTTGAACACTCTCAAATATCCTACAGACTTTTTTTTTTTAAGACTTCCTAATCCTCTGCTTTAATCATTTGTGTCTGACATGATTTTCCCCAAAAAACACTTTAATGACCTCATTAAAAATTCTTATTACATCTCCTCCTTCTCCCTCCAATATATTCTTAATTTCAAAAGTTTAACTGTGTGACAAAAGACGTCTCCTACTTCAAGTCCATTCTCCTCCTTTGACCGGAGGGAGGAACTTTAAGAGTCACCAAAGTTAACTTCTGTTCATATCCACTCTAAAGTCTTCAGTTTTAAATCCAAGTGCGAGGCCAACTTCGGTTGTTTATGAGACTAATGCTTTGTTTATTCAATACAGGGAATTGATTAGCGTCTAAAGCTGAAAATGTTCAAATGTGCTTTACAGAATTTATAAGACAAGGCACAATGAGACAATTGATTTTCATGGAGCAACTGGGTCATTGCTTTAGTAAATGGAATACAATTCATCAAGGGGAGGTAATGAAAAACTATGGGGAGTACAAAGATTATATATACCACTCACATTCATCATTTACTCACAGTGGCCGCTTAAGAGATGTTTCCTCCATTCTCAGCTGCTTTCACATGTAGATTTAACTATAAAAAAACAGTCTCAACTTCAATCCACTAACCCGAAGACTGTATCACTCATTCTGTATATTTTATGGTCAATTGTCTGGACCAACAGAGAAATCCTGGACCTTTCCTCACCCGTCTATCAGCAGCAGTCTGGTAAAAGGTTACGCAGATATTGCCTTGAACTTTCTGACCCGAACTGAGCAACATTGTGTGTGCGAGAAGGTATGTCTACACATTTGAATCAAAGAGAATGAAAAGAGAAAGAAAGATCAAAGGCTGCCTTAACAGTGGCGCTGGAAGCATCCCAATTTCAAGTCTAACGCCCTCAAATCAGTTCAATTTAAACAGCAAAAACTTGAAAACAATGTTTGCTCAATGCTGAGAAAATGTTATATAATTAACCTGAGACAGCTGTCATGGGTTTCTCAGCTTGAATGAGCAGCATTTGGACGGAGAACAATGAGATGCAACATCAGAAACTATGGCCACCTCCAGATTACCAGCAGTAATCAACAGTAACCACACGGGGGAACACGAACTATGTGTAAAAATATAAAATGATGATGATGCCGGGCACATCGCAGACAAGGTCAGGAGCACAGGAGGGCAATTAAAAAGGAGGTGACCCAACGCTTCTATATCAAAGGGAGCAACAACACCTGAAACCGAATCTTGGACTTAGAATTGGCTATCCCGCTGTCTGGTGGGTGCTGAACCAAAATCAAACAGTAACATAACACACAACACACGCCATTGAAATGTCATAAATCAAGACAACATGTGTCCCTAATGTTACTCTGCTCATGTGTCATTTCAATTCTGGTTCAAAACGGTATCAAATATGACTCGGTTTATACGCTGGAACAATCTTATCAAGCCTGCAGAGCGAATGAAATCAGAGAGGGAATTTGTGAGCAAAGTGTGAGTAAGAGTAAGTGAAAACAAGATAGGCAAAAGTAATATGGAAGTCTGTGTGTGTGTGTTGACTGAGGTCCAGAGTGGAGAACTGATTTCTCTGAGGCTCAGAAGCAGCTAGTCTGTGAATACCAATCAGAGGTAATTAATAGCAGCTAATGGACTCTCACTCTCTGTTCCCGTCTCTCTTCCGTCTCTATTTGTTCCTCTCGCTCCTTTTTATTATGCAGCATTAATGCATACGGGAATGAATGATCATTCTTTTCTTTTCTTCTTTATTTACTTTCCTAATCTAAAGGCTTCCAGAAAGACACTTTAACCTTCCATAACTAAAGAGGGTTTATAACTGTAGAAGTGCTTCCAAGTAAATGATAGAGGGTACATCATACAGTGAACCAAAATAAAACGCAAAAGACTAGTCTTTGTGAATCCTGGCGTCTATTGGTGAAAAGCAGAGTACTGAACTGACCCTCTGCTATTGGCTGGTCTTTGGTGCCAGGTAATGTTGCCATCTGTTGTATTTTATGAGCTGTGTGCCAATTCAGTGCCCGCATCCACCCTTCAAAGACCACATATCAAAACCAAATACATCATAACCGGTGAGTAATGTTGTCCCACTCCAAAAGACAAAAGCATACGAGAAGTGCAGCCTTCTGTACAAATTGGAGGACAAAACCCTTGTGTCAATATCCCAAAAAAATACTTTTGTAAAATTGTCATGACACACTTCCATGGCCAAGACCAATGAAAAAGCCACAGTAAGTTGTGAAAATATGAAGCCAGATGCTAAACTCCGCTGTTTATTCTTGTTAGCAGACTGGACAAGTTGCCACTGAAAACTGTTATAATCAATTATAAACATAATACAGATATGAAAAATGAACCATTGCCGGGCTACAGACAAGCACCCAGTTTGGTCCAGATTGAAACATCTCAACAATTACTGGATGAAGTGCCATGAAATTTGGTACAGACATTCATGTTTCCCAGAGGATGTATCCTACTGAGTTACTGGCTATTCCTCTCATGCCACCATGATGGGACATTTTTTTTTGGTAAGTGTCTTGACAACTATTGGATGGACTAAACAACTTTGGTGATTTAGCCACCAGCAAGTCAAAGTATTCACTTAAGCACTGAATATCTCAAAATTGGATAAATTGACACAAAACTTTGTAAAGCCGTTCATTTTTCCAGACGGTGAACTGTAGTAATACTGTCATCACCTGAATGAAATATCTCGACAGCTATTGGATGGATTGCCATTAAATTTGGTACAACCATTTATGTCTCCATCATAATGAATTGTAATCATTTTGGTGGTACCTTAACGTTTCATCTAGTGCCATCATCAGGTCAAAATTTGAATCTGTTCAAAATTTTGGTTTATGGCTAAATTGCTGTAAAACGGATGACATTCCCATCAGCCTCTGCTGTACTTTGTCTTTAGTGTATAATTAGCACATGTTAGCATGTTAACTCGCTAAACTAAGATGGTGAACGTGGTAAACATTATATCTGTTAAATATCTGCATGTTAGCCTTGTCACAGTGAGTATATTAGCATTTAGCAGTAAAGCAGTCTTGTTACTTAAAATCTCACATATTCCTCTTGACTGCTACCACTTTTATGGTTTCTTCTTTCTTTCTCATAATAAATTTGCGAACATTTTGAACACCACTGTCAGTCCTAACACAATATGAAACTTTTGACCTTTATGCAATACGTGCACTGTTAGTGGCGCCCTCCTCCCCCTCAGTGGCTCAAAGTTCAACCCACGTCACTCATTCTGTCATCTAGCCGGAGGCTGAAGTAACTGCATCCATTAGGCTTCTACAGGTATCTTTCTTGTTTTTTTAAATCAGAATTTTTTATATATCAAACACTGAAGACTGTTTCCCATGTGAGATAAAAAAAAAAACAAAGTTGTGAGAGCTCAATACCAAAGATGCGGACAAAATCAACAATGAGAGCTTAATACCGGGGAAAATAAAAACAGTCTCAAAGAGATTACCGCAGAAATTACCTTTACCAGTTAAGTTAAACAGAGCTTATTTTCACCGGTCTGTTTCTTAGTAAGTTCTTAACAAACAAACAGCCTTAGTCCTGAAGATTAATCGATTATACTGTAACTAGGCAGTGATGTTGATCGGCAACCTCCATCTTACAGCTGAATGTAGGTGTCATGTTAAAGCCAAATCTGTTTTAATCACATCTGTTGCAGAGGTCTGTGATGCAGCAACAGCTCACTTCTGTGTTCTTTATAGGCCGATATAACACTGGAATCAATGGAGTACATGTTACTGCCAGAGACTTAGAGAGGGTGACGCAGAGTGAGACATTTCAAGTGAAGAGCAGAAAGAGAATAAATGACAAGCGTCACCGGGAAGAGATGGAGAGGCTGATGGGATATCGCTTGACGGCTGAGAGACAGCAGGGGGCAAGAGGACAAAGAGTATAGATGAGGTGTCAATGGAAAAAAGAATGACATCAAGGCTGATGATGGTGGGGTGGATGGAGAACATGCTGTACTTGCAAGCTCATTAAACAACGCTGTAATTGATGAGTGAATAAAGAAAGAGATGGGGAGATGAGTGGAGAAGAGAAAGAGTTGTCAAGGGCAGACAACTTGATGAAAGTGTCCTAATCACTGCTTTTTCCGACTAGAGGAAGATCAATCACCAACGACAACAGGAAAGACGGATGCAAAGAAAAATCCTCCTGGTGATCCTCTCGTTTCCGGAGTTAGCTCTACCGCGGCTTTTCACATCATTACTGTGTGTTTTTCTGCAGTCCGCTTAAGGGATATTTCAGGCTTTTGATAACACTCTCATGCTGATGCAAGACCCTCAGAAACACCTGTGTTGGCTGTTGGTGTGAATGGGTCAACGTGGATTAATTGACAAGAGGCCACAACTGGGCTCAAAACTGGGGATTTGGAGATTCAACTTGTGGTCAATATGGTCACATAGTGGGCAGCCTGGAGGTCTTTTTTTCCCTTTTAGTTGATGAAACAACTTTTCAATCTTCCATCATGTTGAGTGTCATTCAAAGTGTCAAGTGTGGCTGATTGAGTTAGCAGTCAATATCAATGTATACTGACAACTTCAATAATAAACATCAAACTTCAAGTTAAGCAGCACTATTAAGGGCACTATGGTTGGAGACTCAATTCTTGTGTGACTAGTAACTATTGGATATTTTCTTGTAATGGATCATCATGAACCCACCGTGAGTGATGAGTATTCTGTGTCCTACCGACTGGGGTACCCTCAGACCCTAGAGGTTCACTTTTTGTCATATATCACATGTGCTTTATTCTATCATTCCAATTTTTCATGACTTTGTCAATCAATTTGTTCCTACTGACTTCATATCATTGTTTTCTGTTTCTGTTTTAGTTGTGTTGTGATTTTTAAAAATATCAACATATTGGGGTCCTGGGGAACCCCAGTTAAAAGCACTCAATTCCACCAATGTAGTTTTAATAGATGGACCTATTTATTGAGGTTTGCCATGGGTCCTAATTTGTAGTATCACACACTATCTGCATTACCATTTTACAGCTATGCAAAGACTACTCCTTCTTTTATATTTATGGTTACATAACATTGCCATGTTCATTAGAGTAAATATTGACGGTAGAATTCAAGAGAAAGTTGATTTAAGTCCACTGCATACTGGTTTTAATGGAATACACTACAAAATACTGGTCCACCAAAACACTAGATGGACGTGTTTTGTATTGTTGATGATACTGGCTACCAAAAGTTTATATACTCTCATATACATTGTGATAGAGAGCAGTGCCTCTAAGTGGTTTGTAGAAAATGACTGCTTGATCACAAAATACAAGTTCATCGCGCATTACCAAAAAAAGAGAAGACTTATCAGACTCTTTTAAACCTGCTCTACATTAACGCAGGACTATAAATCTGGCCTAAACATACCAGCTTCGCTCCAACATCTGATAAAAGCTGTGTGCCCTGGACTGTCTGAATTTAGCTCTGGGAGCCAGTGACCATTTAGTGATTGTTAGATGATTAGGTGGCTAATCTCATAGCAAATCTGTGCATGCCCTCCTTTGTAACCTGATAAGGAACAATATAATTAACTTGCTACTCTCTAAGCTTTGACACTACAAAAGCACAAAGGAGTAATGAAGGGTTTTACCTCCAGTTTGGCTTTGAAGAATTTACTTTTCCATTAGACTTGACTGTGAATATTTTTCACAACTGATAATGCGACAGCAGATTCTGACCAGTAACACACACTGATTTGGATAAGATGTAAGAGATGAAACCAGTCATGAAGCCCATGCTAAAAACATAATCTGCCCAACCAATGATGCTATATGTACCATACGTCCTTATTAGCTCAATGTACTTCTGCAAACAATGTTGAGAAGTACACCACACAGGCTTTTGTCATCAAATATTCTGCGTGGGAAGTACAGTTGTGCATGTGAGCCTGCCCCCTGGTGTGGTATGAATCGCTGTGTGTCATGTTAGCGATAGACTGGAGCAGCAAATCTGCAGAATTCCCTGGTCATGTGTGCATTTCTGCAGAGCGACTGAATCAAAGGATTGAATAAAGACCTGATAATCAACACCACACTGCCCTGTTCTGATGTATGTTCACCCTGATCAGGAAAACTATTTGACAAACAACTGTAGAAAACCCTAAAACAAGCTAAACTCACAGATTCCTGTTCCTTCCCTTCCTTTAAGAAAAGGAGACATAGTGTGAGAGGTGTTTGAGGCTGGTTAAAAAAAAAAAAAAAAAACTAATTTTCTCTGTCTTTCCTTTCCTCATCTCCTGCTAGAAAGGAACAGAGTCTATCATTTCTGAGAGCAGTTTCTTGGATGTGGCAGAGCAGTAGAGCTAATTTATGGGTCAATATAAACTTCCATCACCACAGACTGAAGCTGAAAGCTGTGCTGGCCTGCGGCAGAGATGAAGAATGGAGCAGAACCTCTAAATCGTAGACACAGAACATATAGGACGGAGAGGAAAAGACTCGTGCAGAGTGTCACAGTAGAACAATATATAGAGGCTACAAAAATACAAACACACGTAATTATATACGCTCACATTTACACTCTTGAAGAGTTTTTTCCAAGAAGGAGAATTTAAAAGCCTTGCTCAAATATTCTCTGCCGCCTTTACGAAAACCTGACCATGCCGCCAATAATAAAACCGCCTTTAAGAGCATTGCGTTCAATGCATCGCTGCCAATAGCAATTACAATTGTGGAATCACTCCAGGGCGGCACGAGGTGAAAAGACGATGTAACAGGGTGATAGTTTAAGTAATTAGTGCTGGCCATTAAGAGCATAATTCATGTTTCTAACAGGAGGCAGTAAATTTGTTAGATATGAACCACAGACGGAATACAGAACAATCAACTGCAGGAGGATGGGACCGACAACAGAGGAGAGAGCCAAAGTACAAATGTTATGGATCAACTAATTTCTCTATTAAGTGCAGATTTTCACCTGAATGCATCAATGGAATGAACAAAAGTTAGAATGAATGCAGCCATTGTGTGTTTTAAGCACAATGCTGTAAAAACTGCTTTGTGGAAGCCATGAAGGGGTCTGTAAAAATGTTTTTTTTTTAATAGTCAGTATTTGGCTACTTTCTAATCGACCTTTTTCACAGCAGACATCTTGACATGTCATAGCAGGAAAAGCACAGGTGTAATTAATAACCTTCATTAAGGCTGTATTCCAGCTAAGGTGTTGATTCTGTGGCTTCATGAATTACCTCAATGGAACAGAGCCATCATTAATGTTATTAATTACACCTGTGCTTTCCCTGCTATGACAAGTTAAACTGTCAGCCTTGAAGAGAGTCTATTACAGCCTCTATTTTATGTAAATTAAAACATGTTTTAAAGCCAAATCCTTTTTTTTCCCCATTATAGAGGTTTAAGATTCATAGCACAGGCAGATGGGGCCTCATATATCTGGATAAAATGTATTTCCACACGAAAATAAATCAAGGTTCAGTAGGTCACCGATGAGGCAGGACCTTTGCCTCGCACTAAGCCGGGAACAACCCTGTCTCATAAATGAATGTGATGCATGACGGCAGCTGCTGCACGCTAAAACTGATTTTAGACAGTTCTCACAGGTAAAAAAGACACAAGGAGTGCATTATGTGCCGAGCTGCTGCTTTGGACTATCGCACATTATGGGGTGAGATAGGGTAAGTGATTAGTCTGAATTATAACAAGGCTGGATGTGTTGCTGAACAGTTTCTGCTTAAATCTTCATTTCAGTGCTAAAAAGAAAAAAAAAAAAGTTTTTTAAATCCTCAAATCTTTGATTCTCACTGCAGCCACTTCTGCTGTGTCTTTAGATGTTGTAGAATATACTTCTAATTTCCCTTGGTTATAATTATGTGATCCCTGCTAGTGTGAAATGTCAATAAACAAACACAATTTGTAAGCAGCACTATATCCAAGTCTGTCCCAGTCAGTCTGTTGTTTACACTATTAAAATGTGCAATGTTTGGGATCCTGTTTGATCGCACGTCTACTCCACTCATTACCACTCCTCTGCTAAATCTTCCAGTTGCACTGTTCATAAATTGCATTTTCATGACAGCTCCATTATAAAACTATAACATGGGAGACACTGAGATGGGGGTGAAGGGGGCTAACTGCAACATATGCGGCAATGTTCAATAATTCTGGCCCCGAACAACCTCATTTCAATTCTAGCTGGCAAGGACAATAATCTTTCACGGGGCGGCGGTGAAATCCCCCTCTGTGGTATCTCAAGATTTATCTCATTTACCGAAGAGGCTGAACGAGGCGAATTGCTGATGTAACCCAGTGTAAACACAGAAGTGTTGCTGCGGAAACTGATTTAGAGCCCGCATCGATACCCGGAGAGAGCGAGTGAGCGACAGTGAATGCAGGAGGAGAGAATTTAAATTTAACATTCTCTTTACTGCTCCACTACGGCAAACAAAAACTAATTTAGTTCAATATAAGAACAATGTCTTTCAGCCTCCCCCCAGCTGAAGAGAAAAAAAAAAAACGGACTCACAACTCAGCAAACCTGTGCGAAAACACACACGTACAATACGGTGCCGAAAAGTTCATTAAAAGTGTGAAGATAAGATGTGATTATTTGCAAAGAGGAAAGATGTCAAACTAAATCACGAGACTTGGAAAATATGCGAGAAAGTTTTTTCTGTGTCTGTAAATTAAGATGTCTGCTGAAGAGGACACTGCAAAAAAAAAAAAATTACAATTTATTTAAGATATATTTTTAATTAGTTCCTCATTTAAGAGCTGTGACTGTATCCCAGCAGTTCCTCTAGCACTGAATAGGTGTTTCCCTGCCTTTATGAGCTCGTAACAATGAAGGAACCGGTAATTAGTCTGAATTTCACTACAAAGCTTTAGTGTCCCATGGTGGTCACTAAAGCTCTCCAATGAGTTTTTTTTTGCTGGTCAGGGTGTAATGGCATTTTTCTTCTTCTTTGTAGTGTTATTGTAGGGAAACGCTGAATATATAGACAGAATATTTTGGTGAGAAAAGGTAGTATTGAAGTATTATCAATCAAAAGTATTAGTACTGGCCTTCAACATCCCATATAAACACAAGTGGGACACTAATGAAAATGATGATGGCTCCCCGTGAGGCCAACAGATGGGGTGGGACGTGTGGGGCTCTTACAGTCTCCAACTACATTTAAATGTATTTTCAATTTGTCATCGTTTGCAGCATTGTGCTGTATTAAAGAAAACACTGTTCAATAAGGTTCCTGTGTCATTGTTTGGGTTATTCCTCTGTTTTTCAGCAAGACGTGACAAAGAAAGAAAGAGAGAAAGAAAGAAAGAAAGAGGAAGGAAGGAAGGAAGGAAGAGGAGGAGAGAAAAAAGGCGAGCAAACCAAAAACCAACACAGAAAGCGAGTTTATTGAGTAGCTGATCAATGAGTGCAGCCTCAGCCACGAGAGGACTCAAAGAAAAAAAAAAAAAGAAAAAAAAAAGAGAGTAGAAAAGAAAGCAGGGACACAAACACTTCTGACCGCTGATTACAGCCTTGGAGAGAGGCAGAGAGCGAAACGTGCGTACAGCCTTGGATGAAAAGACTGAATAGCAAGCGTAGTGAGCTTTGCAAAATGACAGGGTGATTGATAAATGGACAAAAAAAAAAAAAACAAGGTGACACTGCCTGCAGCCTTGGACAAAAAGAGGAAATGAGGATTTAAAAGAAATAAAGCATGCTGAATGTTGGGGAAAGTTGTGGACAAAATGGTAAAATTAAGAAAGGAGTGCTCCATCTTTAGAAAAAAAAAAAAGAGCATGCAAGAAACTAAGACCAGGAACAAACACAATCTGCACCAGACAGATATATATATATATATATATATATATATATATATATATATATAGACGGACAGGGAAGTAGCACTGACCTGTGAGCACGGCCTTGGCGGAGGGTTCAGCCAGGTCCAGGGCAGACTTGCCATCGGTGTTGCGGATGTTGGGGTCGGCTCCATGCTGCAGTAACACTGTACAACAACAGGGCAGACACAGACAGTAGCTGAGCTCTTGGACTGACATGCAAACTCCCCGACACACACCTCCTCCTAGTCCTCCTCCTGCTCCTGCTGCTGCTGCTGCTGCTGCTCCTGCTGCTGCTGCCAAACCACATCCCGCTCCCAAAACTGCTCTTCCTGGACTCCCAGCACCACCACCACCACCACCACCTTGCTCCTCTGCTATCCCCCCTGTTTCTCCTCCTCCTCCTCCTCTGGTTGTGTCTCCTGGCAGCCCTTCTGCGAGCACTGTTTCACATTTCTCTTCTCCTCCTCCTCCTCCAGCTGCTCCTCCTCTGTTGCTAGCGTTGCTCCCTCGGCTGCCCCTGGCTGCCCCTGCCCTGCGAGCCATGCTGCTGATGTAAACAGACATGCCACAACAAGAGCAGCAAAAGCTACGCTACAACACACCGCCGGAGAAACAGCGGACCTAACAGAGCGGCTACGTGACCGGCTACAAAACACATTACACTTCCATTGATGAGGGGGATGGAGGGGAAGGGGAGGGGGGTGGGGGAGGGCACGCTTAAGCCAAGAAGATAAATAAAAATGAGTGAAGGAGAGAGAGAGAGAGAGACGAGTCAAGAGAGGCGGCTAAGGTAGCGGCAGCAGCAGCGACGAGGCGGGCGGGCAGTGCGAGTGGAGAGACTCTCGCCTCTCCGACTGACTGAGCGATGCAGCGGAGAGCAAGATGAGAGAGGAGAGGGGAGGAGAGGAGAGGAGAGGAGGGGGGGAAGGATGGGATGGAGGGGCGGGGGTGATGGTGGTGGTGGGGGGGAGGCAGGGGAGTAGAGAGTCAGAGAGGATGGGAGAGGTAGAGGACGAAGAGAGGGGAGAGAGAGCAAAACAAAACAAGAGTGTGAAAGAGAGACAGAGAGAGATGAAGTAGTAAAAACCGAGAGGAGAGAAGAGGAGGGGAGGGGAGGGGAGAGGAGAGAAGACATGCAAGACTACCTGTCAGGTATGAGCTGAATAACAAACTCTGCCTGTTCTCAGTTTTTTTTTTTTTTTTTTGTAAATTAGCTCTTTTGCGGGCGCTAATGTCAATACGCTCACTGCCTTCCTCTCCATTTCACTTCCCAGTGTTGTGATTGCTGAGCGGTCCCCGGCGCACATGCCCTTTGACTTGTGTACACTTCAAACTACGCTGCTAAAACCCAGCAGAGAAGAAGAAGAAGAGATAGCCGCCTCATGTGTGCGTACGCGCACGCCTAAGAGCATGCGTGTGCCTCTGCCCCGGCACTGACGCAGATCTTAGTCACTCACTCGCTCAGCTGAGACAGAGGGAGAAATGACATTCTGATGCACAAAGTCATGCATATAGACAGATAGTAATAGCTCATAAATCTTGCAGTCCAGTTCTGTGTAAATGTCTCTGAGTCAGATGCAACTGTCAACTTATCATTTTGTGTTTTTCGGGTTTGTCTCTAATGGGCACGGCTCGCCTGTAATACCTGCGAAAGCCCTCTCTGAGCAACCTAAATCCCCTTTTTTTGGACAGGATTAGTTTTCTGGACAATGTCAGATTTGCAGCAGTTATCTTATGTGACTATCTGCGATACTGGTGATCAACCAGTAAGTGCAAAACTGTGAGTCTGTGCTGTGACTTTTTTTTTTTTTAACGTGAACGCTGAATTCGGGAAAAGTTTCGCCAAAAGTGATCATATCATGAGGACAAAGGAGCTGCTGGAGAATGAAAGCAGCAGATAAAACAAAGCAGGCAGGTACGATGTTATGTAGCTTTCCTACAGCTGCTTCTCTGTAAAAGCCTTCCTGTGAGAATCAAATCAAACTTTATTTGTATTGCACTTTGCGTACAATTAGTGC
Organism: Thunnus albacares; assembly: GCF_914725855.1. Classification (NCBI taxonomy): domain Eukaryota; kingdom Metazoa; phylum Chordata; class Actinopteri; order Scombriformes; family Scombridae; genus Thunnus; species Thunnus albacares. Next base: position 19,924,853 of record NC_058123.1, on the reverse strand, counting down.
AACTCGAAATCCTTTACAGATGACTGACAAGCCGATAATAAGACAGGACAAGTGTAAACAGTAAAACAATTTGAGACTATAGCATGCATCTGGCTTTTTTTTTAGTTGTTCTAAATTTACATTTTGATATTTTTTGGGTGGAATTTTGCACAGCACACATTAACATTTAAAGAGCTTCAGGCACTGACTGGGCAAAAGTCAAACCTTCACTTCACATAATGAAGGAAAGCAACTCCTTTTCCTGTCTCTTCAAGTTAAAACTGAGAAAAACAACACTGTCTGGATTCTTGTAGCGACAAATAAATGCTTGAAACCGAAAGAGTGTCTGCACCGAGTGTCGCGCTGTGAAAATAATTGTTAGTTGCAACCTTAACTGGATGCATATAGAGCTATTTTAACCAATGCAAGCGTCTTCAGTTAAGTCAATTTAAAACCCCTTGAAAGGGCATCTTGCAATTCAACGGATTTAAGGGTATAAGATGACATTAATAAAGTTTATTTATTTAGCCCTTGAAAAAAAAAATCATGCTTGGAAAGCCGAGCAGAACAAAGCCATGTCCCTACTGATTCACACCAATATCACATCACCAGCCCTCCATCTCATCAACCTCGCTGTCGTCCAGAGAAATTCAAGGACAAATCTTTAGTCAAACTCAGAGCCAATCGTATGGCTGCTTTAGGATTTCCAAGATCTTCTTATCCCAAATTTGTTGAGATTTTCTCCAGACCTTGAGCTTGAAGAGATGCCGGTCTGGTAATGAGAGATTAATTTCTTACTCAAGTCGTCTGAGCGCCGGAGTAGAGGACAGACAGTCCATCATATGCTGAGCTTACGCTGCAGTTACTCGAATCAAGAGTTGATTTGACTCTCGTTCTGCTGCCAAATCTGGAAACCTGGCAGGATGACAGGCGACAGAAACTCTGTCCAATAAACAGGCCACTGGAAGTCATGTGACTTTTGTTTACATGGCTTGGTTTGATTGTGTCTGTGCGAGCTGAGACTGCAAACCAAAGAAAAAAAAAAAAAAAAAACATGCAACAAAGTCAGCTTTCCTTCTCTGATCCAGACCACACAAACAAATTTAAACTGTTATGAAACCGTTAATGCTGTCTGGACAAAAAAACAAAACAAAACATATTATTGTTGAGGTCCATCTGAGTGCTTTACGGTTACCCAAAATGCTCAGGCACTGACCTTGTCGGGCAAATGTTTAAAAGCTTTATGGAATGGATATGCACACCTACACTTACTGACTAGCTGAGTAATGATTTTCAGCACTCAAAGCTAATCATTATGTCAAGTAAAATAATAATAATAACTGTGCTACATCATCTGATTTGTGAAGAACTGGTTCAAAATAGTTATTTAAGTAACTTTCTTCTATTCAAACATAATATTGTTTGCATCCTGTTTTAGCTGTTAACCTGCAAGCTGTGTTTACTCAAGATTATTGCGCAACATTTTCCACAGCATACTGTGAGTTTTCAGACTCCAACATCCCAGGCAGCCACTGCTTTCAGATCATTTCTGTACAGAGAAAATGAACTTGCCGGCACATGGAACTTGCCTGAGATCAAGTGGGACATTTATTCGGTACTATGTGTAATTTGTAGAACGGTAATGCAGAAAAGCATCACCCTGTTGCTGCAATCAAGGACGCCCACATTCAGAATTTGAGAATAATGATAAGTGGAAATGTGTGCCGTAGTTGTCCTTGTGTGAAAATGTGTGTGTGAGTTGAGGATGGAGGCGGTGAAGGTGCCAGCTTTTCAAATTATCTCACAAATTGGTAATTTGACCTGAAAATATGAACCAGTAGTAAATCAAGTATTTATCATCCTCCTGCTTCACAAACCGTTGTCAAGGCAATATTTTCTGGAAGCGGGAGCCGCTTCCGACACGACAGCGCTCGGCAGTCATGCAAGGCCGATCGGAGCGTTGTACGTTTTAGTCGTCTGTGTCTTTCAATGACATGAGCCCCGAAAATGTGGCCAGAACATTGTTGCAGAATAAAACGAAACTAAGTGTTGCCCAAAAACGAGTTTTGACGAGGTGTGGCAGAAACCACATCACCCTCTGCATGACCTGCTCCCTCCAAGGCCTGGTAGTGCGAGGCATTAAGAGGTTACACCCTTTGTTGTGCTGTATCTAATTTCTGAAGTGCTCTTTTCAATTGCTTGTGATGTTAAACGCTACTCAGATTCACAATCAACAGCAAGCAGGAATGGATGAAGTCGATTTATGCACATTATGCAAGAACCAACAACAAAGTTCTTTCACATCGATTCGAGTGTTTTTCATAATTTTTTTTTGAAACATCAATAACAACAAGATGAATTTAGTGCTCGGGGATCATCACAGCTCTGCAAAGCCTTCTGCTGCTATGCAGTCAAAACATTCTGCAGCACTTACTGTAGACATAAAAATGACTGGTGCAACTTTCCTCCTTGTTGCTCTTAGCGCTCCAGCCTGACGCTGGAAGCAAGGTGACGCTGACTATCATTGCAGTCGTTTGTTATTACACCTCATGTTGAGCAGCGCTTTTCCATTAAGATCATAAAGATGATCCTACAACCTTCTGCTCAGACGGATTTCGTCTGATTTTCCTCAGGGATCAGTGACACCGCCTTTCTATTTCTCGGTTCACCTTTAAAGATCAATGGCTGCTGCTGCTGCTGCTGCTGCCCTTTCTAAACCGATACTGTGTTGTTGTTTTACTTATAAAATTAAAACTACATTTGTGGGAGCTCATATAAAGTAAAGAGAAAGAAATCAATGCTCTTTTGTCCCCTGCGTAGGCTTAAGAACGAGCAGGAACACAGTAATTGCAATTTACAGGTTATTTGCTGCTTTATACTTAATGGAAAATAATAGCTCACAATCCACGGGTTGCTTATTATAGTTTCTAAAATGACTGTGTGATTATACAGAACTCCAGGTTGTGGCTTTAGAGGGGAGACAGGGAAGAAGCATTTAAAACAAAGGTACACACACACACACACACACACACAGTTGCCTTCAAACCCAATGAAGAATTTAATAACTTAAAATTTGCCACAGCATAATCATCACAAATGAATAAACACATTTAGCAACGGAGGAACCACACTGACTTTTATTGTGCCAAAAGGAACAATAAAATACTAAACATGCACCCATGTGCTTACCTATACAGACATCTATCTTGCCCTTGATGGCAGCCTCATGTAGCGGCGTGTAGTTCCAGTTGTCTCGAGCGTTAGGGTCAGCCCCCTGACACAGCAGCAAGGACACCACCTGACAACAACATACAGAACGTCTGAGTTCATTCTTTATTTCACAAAATACATCAAATCAGGTGAAAGAAACGTGAAAGCAAGTCCAACAACTTTCGGGTTCAGCGGTGGAACTCTAGTCGTGGTGACTGGTTTCAGATTGGATGTCTAAATCATCATTGTGATCGTGTAGGTGCATTAGTATGACAGGTTCCTGACAAGACTGCAAAGTGCTCCCCAACAAAGCTCTAAAAGCCTCTAAAACATTTGAAATCGCAAACATTACATTGATCACAGTGGTTAACAGTCAGGAGGCAGAAAAGCATGAGCACATCTGTCACAGATAATCCCAGGGCCCCGATCAGACAGAGCAATTTTTGGAAGTTGCAAAACGCGAGGTGCATCACACTGCCTTTTCTGTTGAAGCCTACAATTTAAAAAAAAAGAGCAGCTTGCTGCGTCTTTTTTTTTTTTTTTTTAAACTGTTGCTAGGCAGCCACTAAATCACCTGCCCTTAGCCTAACTGTTATTTTGCTGTGAAGTAAACTCACTCCAGGCCTGCAGTTCTCTGTTCATATCATAGTAACGATCGGTAAAGTCATATAGCTCCAGGTATCCAGCAACAGCCACCATTAGTTTGTCCTCTGTGATAGTCGTCTCCACTTGTTGTCTCCACCACAGAAGGCCCGCATCTCAATTCATCCAATTGGACAATGGGGGAAAAAAAGCAAACAACGTTGGGCGCTTTTCTGCTCTGAGTAGAAGTTTTTTCAACTCGAAGCGTTCAGGGCGCTCCTGCAAAAACGCGAGGCACTCAGCAACACAAAAGCAATGAGCAAAAAGCTTCACTCTCATTGAAAACAATTGCAAAAAGCCTCCCCAGGCTGCTAAAAAGCACTCTGTCTGATCGGGGCCTAGTCAGAATACTGAAGTAGCAGTGACAGTGAAGTGTAATATGTTCAGGTTTTGTCATTGTGATCTTTAAGGCTGAGTAAGCACATTAGAGTTTACAGCATATTTAAACACAATTATCTTTTGCTCTCATGACAACACTGTTAACAGTTTGTCCCAACATCCAATCTGAAATTTACCACCACACTAATTCTTGTGCACAACACTGCCGTATTCCAGATATTTTTATCACCAGCTATCATTTCAATTGTACTAAAGTATTAACTGTACTTCTCACATTTGTGTCTCACTCTCTTACCCTGTAATAATGTGCTTCACCTTCAATCGTCAGCATGTAAATTGTTATATTGTTGTCTGAATCTCTGCAGCTCAGTGGCAAAACGACCCATCCTGAACACAAAAACGGCAAAACCGACACACAATCGTGTCCAAATGTACGTGTGTAAAGTCTCACCTCGGAGTGGCCAAACGAGCAGGCGTTGTGAAGCGGGATCAGACCCCCGTCGTCCCGAGCGTGCACATTGGCGCCCGTCTGAAGCAGGTGATCCACCACGTCTTTCCTCCCAAAACCTGAGAAAAGAGGAGAGAGAGGGAGGGACCAGTGAAGACGCATTACAACCATCTAACAGTGATGTCCAGATTCTTAATATTAAGAATCAAAAATTAATTCCAATTTGTCTTTCAGGCCTTTTTCTATGTATACATATTGTTCATTTGTTTTGTAAGGCACGTGTAGCAGCTGTTTAGGAAAGTGCAATACAAGTGAAGCTTGTTATGTCTTCACTACGAACGCGCCGTGGGACTCGGAAGAATCTGTTCTTGTTCAGGCTGCTGAGGATTTGAAAGACCTCAGATATAAAACAGCTGTACATATTTTTTTTTTTTTTTTTTTTTATCAGCACTGGTGAAAGAATAACAAACGGCCTGGAACTGAAGAGCTGAAGTGAAGACGAGCACTTTTTCATAACCGTGGACTTCTTTTATTCATGAACAAGTGTAATAGAGACTAAAATGGAAGATTGAAGAGTGAAATTAAATGAAATGAAATTGCAGGGTTGAATCTTAATCTATCGTCGAGATGATTGAGTGTTCTCTACATTTTGCTCTCGGCAAAAATAAATGTACTCCATTACCCTAGCTTTCATTTAACAACAATATTAAAGTTCAGGGTAAACCGTTGGTATGCGGCATTGTATAAACTTAGATTAAACCAAAGGCAGAGCTCACATAAAACAATATCATGCCACATTCATAGATAAGTCTGAATTAAAATCACCTTGGTTGTTTTGTTTCATTTATGTCTGCAAACCTTTTTATTTCAGCAGATTTCATTGGTCTCACTGTTTTTTGACATCATCTGAGTACTACTTGTGCATTTTGAATAGCCATTGAGCTCAGATGCATGCTGGGCCCTATAGGTTGCCAAGCGGCTCATTTTAAAAGAAAATATCATCGACTGTAACCACAAAAATCAACTGTGCAGTGACAGCACTGTTTGACTGTGGTGAAGACGCAGACGTGATATGTCACAACCTGTTTGATTTCAGGTTATTTTAGGTAAGTTTCCTTCCAAATGTTGCTCAAATTGTCAGATAATTAACAAACTTTAAAGGTTCAATGTGTAAGAATTGGCCAGAATTTTAGTTTAAAACCTTCCAATATTAACTAAAATTATCAACAGAATGTGAGGAAATAACAGTTTTGACGTTGTGTCAAAGATGTATAGGTATTGTGTTGCAGAGATATCTACTGAAGTTAGCATGCTAACCCGCTAGCTCCAGCTCGTCCGGCCGTCCTGTCTCATAATACCACTTTGTACCTCACTGTGGCGTCCAGTCTGCCCTCAGTCAAACATGAGAGGAAGAAGAAGTAGTGCTGCCCTGACATGGATGTATAAATAGAAGTAGATACAGGAACAGCGCCGAGCTACGAAGCAAATTTGACATAGCGGCCAAACCGTGTAATTACAACGTCACATGATGCACACTGGTCCAAAAAGACTTTTTCCTATAGACTTAGCCTACATTATGAGAGAGATGTCTGTTAATCAGTGGATACATTTTTTTGAGTGTCACAACCCCTGCGAAATGACTTTTATTTCACTATCAGAATTTGATCCATCCATCACATTTCAAAAGTCTAGACGAGCTGCACCATTGAATTTTATCCCCATTCAAGTTAGCCTGAAGGCTAAACCCGCAGTTAGCGGTCTCAGTCAGCAGAAGTCTCTAGTGAGCATGCAGCCCATAGAGCACGTGCAGTATGTTTACAACCGGGTAATTTCTTTACAGCGGGGAGTGGCTTTTTTAGCTTCATGTGCCACTGAGCAACTTTCATAGGAATGAACGGGGCCCCGCCTCCAACCTGTATCCAGTTCTCTTAAAACATCCATGTGCCCTGAGCCACTGGCAGTGATGGTGAAGCCAGGCTGAAAGCTGTTGAAATTTTCGCTGTAAGAGTGTTAATATGTCACTTCATTATGTTTTAATATTTTTTCATGTGAGAAAGTAACCAAGTAGAATCCCAATATTTGGTCAGTTTATCCAAATAACACCTGTTTGGAAAGTTGCACTGATGTTGTCAGAGCAGCTGGCTACCGCTCAGACGCTGGCTGGGTGAGAGATCAGCTGGTCATGTCAGCTGATCCTACAAACTGCACTGGGCTGCACCACCTATGTGAAAGCTGGCATGAGCCATTTGGCATCATAGTACATTGTAGTGAGCTGGATCGATATTGAAATATAAATAAATTAGGTTTCTACTGGATTACTGTGTTGCAAAATGGCAGCAATTAATGAAAAATGTATGCTGTGACAGAAAAACCATTAGTGAATTCTGTGACATTTTATGATTTGCATATACCCTTAGGGCATGTGTGTAATTAACTAGTTGTTACTGAGAGTTATGTTGCAACTCATCTCTGTGGTGCAACCACTTTCTGATCTGTGCAACTCTTTTGCAACTTACCGCTGGCTCAAATGTCTCTGTAGCAATTCGATATATTAACAGCACCATAGCACAGATTCACTGTAAACAGTAAGCTTTACACTAAAATGGTGGTGGGGTGATTTTGGGGAGAAGGGTGGGTGGGGTGATATGCTGCCCCCATTTGTCTGGATCAGGCTGCGAATTCTTACACAATGACCCTTTACACAAATTAAAATGGAAATCGGTGTGTGAAAAAGGTACAACAGTACCGGGAAATCAAATTGTGCCATTGCTGCTTCCCAAATAAGATTATATTAACTTTGTAAACCACTCTTTGTTGTTATCCTCCTATAACTGATTATTTCATTATGCTGCTATCCTGTTTGAATCACACTTTAAATGACTGACATTGGCATAAATAGAGATGGAGAATTGGTTATGAAAACAGAAAAGATATGGCCTGCAGATTTGTAATAATATTACATCATGATGTGCATCTGGTAAATGGTCCAGAGGAAAAAAGTGTGTCCAACAGACTGGAATTATGAGTATACACGTTATATTATGCATGTTTTCGAGAAAATGTACAGGGTGTTTGTCTTTGTAGGTGCAAATGATATCTGCTGATCAAAACAGCCCTGAAAATTGTTATTGTGGTGAAACATACAGCTGATGGCTCTGCTAACAACCTTTGTTTATGACTTTGTGGTCCCACCCACGTGGATTATTTTTGTGCTGCACCGCCTAAATGCAGTCGGACAGTCTGAAAAGAAGACGTCAGTTTGTTATATGATTTCGGTTACCTGCTGCGAAATGCAGGGGTGTCGATTTGCGTCCTGCCATGTCTTTTGCGTTCACATTCACCGCATCCACGAGTTTCTTCACCCTCGAGACATCCCCGTTACGACAGGCTTCAAACAGCTCCCTGAAAGCCCCGTTTGTACCACCGCCGCTGCTACCGCTGCCCGGGTCACTGCTTCCCGAGTCGGGCGTAGAGCCTGCGCTGGTCCCGCTGCCCTCGGTGGTGGTCGGGGAGCTAGCGCTGCTGCTAGTGCTGCTGCTGCTGCCGCTGCTGCTGAGGGCCGGAGCAGGGGAGGTGGTGGTGGGAGAGGCCGGAGTTGCCTCACCGTCAGCCGTGTTCTCTATCCTGTCTCCGTGGGAAAGCGGGGTGGCATCGTCGGAGGGTCCCGGCGGGGAACCAGGCGGGGTCCCAGGGCGAGGGGAGCCGCGGGGCGGGGAGGACAGCAAGGAGTTTGGCTGCTGCTGCTGAGAGGAGCGACGAGGCGTCGCCATTTTCATAACACAACAGTCCCCACTAGCAACAAAAACACTGCTGACAATTTCCTGCCGAGGAAAGTCAAACTTCCGCTCGGGCTCATTGGGATTACATTAACTGGACTGTTTGGAATAAACAAAAGTCTCACTGGGAGGCACCTTTATAATATTACAGAGAATCATATGGAAGATTAATGACTTTGCAAAAAATGTGGTCACTTACCAATTTACACAAATATTTATCAGAAACTTGTTTTAGTCTCTGATTAATGTTTAAATCACAAAATATGCTTTAATTATGGGCGACATTAAATATTATATATTATATTTGGGGGTTGGCTAAATATAAGAGGATTTTGCATGTTTTTTCAATGGACCCAAAGAAATCGTTAATAATTGTGAAATGTGACAATACAAAAAAAAAATGTTCACCCGTTTGTTACATCTTTAATTTTCATCTATCTTTATGTGTAGCATCTGTGTTCATGCAGATTAACCTGGCTTTAAACTCTTTTTATAGACACTAAGACCTTGAATAAATGTTTAGTGTATCCATAAGTGTATCTCATACAGGTCATCAGCTTCTGAGGACGCAAATTTTAAGCAATTTATTTAATCGATACTTAGCCGTGTTAACAATCGATTATCGGTTAATCATGAACAATTTATGAAATATGCTGCAGGTTTTAAGATGATAGAACTTTATTGATCCTGAAGGAATTCTTGTGCCAGAGATCGCTCAGAAATTACAACATAAGAATAAAAACAATAAATGTAAAAGGTATAACACCAGTGCCTAATAGAATAACAATAAAAGAATAACAGATAATAGAATAACAATAAAAGTGACATAAATTTAGTAAAATAAGTAAACTAAAATATAAAAGTAATATTGCACATGATATTGATATCAATGTTCTCAGTCAGATGTTTCAGCTGCCCGTCCTGCAGAAGGGGGACGAATTATACAGTTCGATGGCAGCTGGTGGAAAAGACCTCCTGTGAGTCTCTGTGAAGCCTCGGTGGTCTCAGTCTACGGCTTAAGGTGCTCTGATATGAGTCCAGTGTGGCGTGCAGGGGATGAGAGGCTTTATCCATAATACTGAGTAGATTCCTCAGCATCCTCCCCCGACACCTTGACTCCAGTTCCACTCCCAGGACATTTTTCCATTATAAAAACCAAGTTAACCACTGACATGATATATGGTCGACACAAAATCAGAGTAGGCCACATTAATAAGTAGTTCAAAGCACAGATACAGTAACACTCGAATGATAAATTAAATAACACAAAATCAGGAGTTAATTTAACATTTAAAAGCTCCCGTCTATTCATCAACTGGCCCGATAAGATCCAAAGTATTAAACACAGCAAACAGTTGCATAACTTCCAGCTCCATTAGAGGACATAATTAGATGAGACTAGATGTGTTGGACAGATCTAACAATTAATTAACATTTAATCAAAACAAGTCAATAACCCGTAACGTTATCGTATAAATGAAAACAGTTCACCACGACAGACTTCAGTCCAGCTGATAGAAACAGCTGCTCAGCTGCAACAGACGCACAGACACTGTCGCTCCAACTTTATCAGTCCATTTTCTCTCACTGCTAAAATGCACGTCTACTCAGAACAGGGCAGTGTTAGCTTTTAGTACATTGTTCATCACTTAGAGTCCTGCTTGTCCTGGACATTAGCATCATAGAGCTGCTCTCTGCTCTCTGACACTCAGCTCTCAGCCTACATTATACGAGCAGCTGCTTCTGTTCAAGATGCTAGTTAAGCAATAGCTTGAGCCTCATATAGCTAAACCGGACAGCTGCCAAACATCAACACTGACTTTTTACAACTTTATGCTTCAGAGTTCATCAACACGAATGTGGCTGTGAGCAGATCGAGCTACGCTGCGCCTTTTTTCTTTGCTTGGACGGCAGGGAGATGCGTTTGTTTTAAAATTAGTACAGCCCTTATGGGCGGTCACCAAACACACCTGTAACCCAACCTTATTAAAGCGCAAGAGGCTCCACTTAGTGGCGCAACCAGGTACTGCAGCAACTCTGCAGAACAGTTTCTGACAGGTACACCACACGTCCCTCTTCTTCTGCATTAATTCAGTTCAACTCAGTTCAATTAGTTATATATATATATATATATATATGGCGCCAAATCATAACAGAAGTTATCTCAGGGCACTTTTCACATAGAGCAGGTCTGGACCGTACTCTTTAATTTACAGAGACCCAACATTCCCCCCTGAGGGAGCACTTGTGAAAGCGGCAAGGAAAAACTCCCTTTTAATGGGAAGAAACAAGAAACCTCAAGCAGACCACCTGCATTCTGGGAGCGCAGTGTTTTAGTGGGGTAATAGGGTACTATGAACTCTTAAGATATGAGGATGTCTGACCATTAATGGCTTTGTCGGTGAGGGGATGGATTTTAAATTCTATTCTGGAATTTACAGGAAGCCAATGCAGCAAAGCCAAAATAGAAGAAATGTGATCTCTTTTTCTAATTTTTGTCAGTACACATGCAGCTGCATTCTGGACCAGCTGGAGAGTCTTTAGAGACTTGTTAGGGCAGCCTGATAATAAGGAATTGGAATAATCCAGCCTGGAAGTAACAAATGTGTGGACTAGTTTTTCTGCATCTTTTTGAGACAGGATGTGCCTGAATTTTGCAATATCACATAGGTGAAAATAGTCAGTCAGTCAAATTTGTTCTATATGGGAATTAAAGGACTTATCCTGATCAAAGATAACTCCCAGATTCCTTACAGTGGTGCTGGAGGCCAGGGCAATGCCATCTAGAGTAGCTATATCGTTAGATGATGTGTTTCTAAGGTGTTCAGGGCCAAGCGCAATAACCTCAGTTTTGTCTGAGTTTAGTAACAGGTCATCCAGGTCTTTATGTCTTTAAGGCATGCTTAGAATCTAAACCGGAAGTAGTCGGCTTTGCCGGCAAAAGTCATTAGTGTGCTTGCTCTATGGGCCCCACAGATGCGGAAGCAAAGCAGAAGAAGTTGAACTTTTTTGGCTTCATGCACCACTGAGCAACCTTCATAGGAATGAAACGCTGTATCCAGATTCTCTTTATACATCCATGGGACACGGTGGGACTCATATGCACTACCATGCATGTGCGGCCGATGTGGCTACTGAAACAAAGAACAGAGAAGCTCGGTTAACAACACTCACAGAGGGAATGTGACTTCATTCACTGCTCAGGTCGCCATTACTCTACTATATCCTTACAGAGTAAATAGTTGTTTGCTGACATCCAGTGAGGCTCAATGTCATTGACTGCACCTTTAAAATATTAACAGCAGTTAACCGATAATTGATTAATTATTTACATCCCTACCAGCTTCACTTAATTATCTGAATACACCAAAAATGTTTAATGCAAATGAAGGGCTGGGAAATGTAATGGCAGTCATTTAATATGTGAGAGATTATTTTAGCTCAATGTAACAGGCCTATGCAGTATTTGATGAGTTGATTAATGTCAGCTGGCCTGCCTGAAAACAATACTTCCCTCCAGTGGAGACTATTGGTAATGACTCCAGAATACAGGAGCTGCGCCAGTCACTGATACAACAAAGGAGTAGCCTATAAGAATATATTGTAAAATATATCATTCCAGTGTGTACTTTATAATGAACATGCAATTCACACATTACACTAAATGTAAATGATAGACAAACTGTACAATAGAGTGTGCAAACAGTGTGGCACTAAACTATCATATGGATTCATCAGATGTAATTTCATTTAGATAATACACTGAAAATCTGCCTGCAGTTACTGAAATAACATTATTTCCTTTGTTTAAATTTCAATCTGATTTAAGTCTTAAGTCTAAAGGTGCGTTTGATTGATTGACAGGTGACTCGGCCAACCACGCTCTGACATTTTAGTAGCTACTCTGGTTTTGTCTGTCTTGATTGTTCCTCCTCAGCTCCACCCAAATTCGGATTTTCTGAGAGAGTGCAAAACAGTAAACTAGAGAGACTACATACTACTAATTCCATTCATAAACCTGTGGTATTGACTTGTGGTTTACCTGACCCCAGCTACATGTTTTTCACCTGCAGAAAGAAACGTGAGCACCAAGATAAAAATCAACCCAAGCATGAGGAAGACTCCTGACAGAAGGCTGCGATTTCATCTAAGGACCTTCTCGATAAGGCAACACTGTGACTAATGACTGAGATACTGTGCCACATTTAAAAATATATATTTCATATACAGAGTTTTGGAAAACGTCCCTTCACTTCAGACAGTTAACTAACAGATTATCACATGAACTGGCTACCAGATAGACGCAGACAATCCGCAAGAAAGCGTTACAGCCTTTACAGAAGTTTTGGGCAACAACACAAACTCTGGCATCCCTCTCATCATTCTCCTAAATTAATTTCTGGATTTAACAGATTTTCTCACACAAGAGATCCCCAATTGCCTGATGTGGGTCATTTTTATAGCCAAAACCCTTGTGTTTGAGCCAAAGGCAAGATCAGCATCTTTAGTCACTATGTACACACAAAACTGTGCATTCATTTTCACCATGAAGAAACATAAAAGCCCAACTATCTATGACAGAAATAAATAAATAGACAGACTGTATTCTGTTTCTTTTTCATTTATAATTTGCTAATTTGGTCTAATATATCAGTCCCTTCTCCTTTTGGTGACAACTAGTTCTAAAAAACGTTACATACAACCTATACCCATATATGATATATATGTGATAGTGAGAGCCTGGGATCTGAAGAATGAGACCTAAATGAAGGCACTATTACACTGCATCAGTTGTATGTGTGTGACAGCCAGTTTGTATCCATGTATCATATCCACAGATTATTATTAGCACCTTGGAAATGCATTATGCAATCATTGTGACATGATCTGTGATGGAAATGCCATGACGAATGAAACTGTAGATGTAGAAAGCATACAGCATCATTGTGACATACTGGAACGAAGATAGCTGTATCTAAACCATGATTTGTCATTTCAAAAGGATTGATCAGGTTCTAAATACATTTTTATTCACATTCAAGCTTAAAAGCCTGTTGCTGCTTTGCCTTACAGCAAAGCACAAACTGCAAGAAGATTAAAAATGAAAACAGTTAAGGTGCTCTTCACACTGATTAATGCAAAAAAAGAAAACTAAAAATGGTAAGAGAGATTTTCAGAGTATGTTGAAGCTACAATAGTGTGGGAACTTTTGTTTCAACAACAGGCAGTTTTATCTCTGCTTGAGGCCAAGAACGCCTAACGGATTAGTCACCAGAAGTCATCATCAAGCCCCTATGCTTCAACAGAAACATTATGTTAATTGCTGCTGATGATATCCTTTTTCACCTTAAAATACATCATAGTAGTCATAGAAGTAGTAGTAGAAGTAATAGCTGTGGTTGTAGTAGTATCAGCACCAAAAGTAGATATTTACAATTAGATATTGAACCACAGTGTTCCACAATCCTCTTTGGTTTTTATGTGTTCCAGTGAAGTGATGATATGACAGCTGATTACACATGACAGCTGCTGATAAAACAAGACTGTGGTGTCAGGAGATGAGTATGCAAAGTTGCGTCTGGTTGGTTGACATACCTCTCATACTTCCTTTAACTGTTCCTTGTGTGTCAAAGCTCAAATCTGGCTTGAAAAAACAATTCTCAGAACAAAAACAACGATGATCCAGGCAGCTTCAAGAACATGTGATTTGATTATTTGAATCAGCACAGTTATGGATGATTTTATATTTCACACATTTAAAAACGTCAAAGCTCGCAGCAGTAAACTTAAGTCCTAAAGGAAAAGGCTTAAGGTTCCAGTGGTCCTTAGGAAATTATTTCCAAGTTTTGTTCATCAGTGGCGCAGTAAGAAAACACAGCATGTTTTTAAAAAAACACTTTGAGGTTGAGGTGTGGTAAACTTCAACAATGTAGTTTCTGGGTGTATCATCAGTTGTTCACAGGTTGTTCAGATCCTTAGAAAACTAATCACCTTGCTGTTTGTGGGTCACACTGACCCCAGGATCTGTGCATGGTGATGTCATGAGAGTTTGAGGTTTTGAGCATTATTAATTAGCAACAAGCAGAAACTGACAACATAGAAATACACTGAAGGAAGGATGAAGAGAACAGAAAGACAAAGAGGCAGAAAGGTTTTTGAGCAGTTGTCATACGATTCCAGCAGAACTACATTCTTGCTAAAAACACTTCCCACACAGCCACAGTGGTGTTTTCAAACCTAAACAGTGATAATCACTGAGGTTCTACTAAACCTGTTTACTTGTTAGGAAATTCAAATGTGTCTTTTTTAAAATGAAGTTCTCCATACCAATAAATTGGTTCAATCCCTAATAGCAGTACTGTTGTATGTTTGCCTGAGCTGAATAAAAGACTATATAAAGAGACCACAGAATCCTCCGTAACATTTTCATGAGTCTCATTCTTGTTTTATTGTATCAACTGCAGCCCTGTTTCAAAAAAAATAACCTTCATCATCTTTTAATTGCATGCTGTGTTTCACTAACTGTGCCACTGATTAACAAAACTTTACTTCAGAAACAAAGTCTATGATACAATGTGTTAATGAATGTGTGGGAGTCTTTCCACTGAGCTCATGCACACACACTTTGATTTCATCTGAAGATGACTATCCTAACTTATTTAAGACTGAAATGTTTTATTACAGCAATCACATGTTTACAGAACAACGACACACGTGTTTATTTGAGTTTGAGTTAATAACGGGGTATAAATATAAACTCATTGTACTATTTTGAAACCTGAGCACGTTGAGGATACAGGCGCGCCCGTTCCAGGGGCCTTTCACAGACACCCTTTTTTGGTTCTTTATCGGAGACAGAGGCATTTGCATGATAAAAGCCTCATCGAAACTCCCTTCTCCGCGTCTTTGATTGCCGGTGGAGATGGAAAAGCTTTTAGCCCGGCTGTGCACTGCGCGCCACACCTGTCCTATTTGAGTACAGAGGCTTACAGGTAGGGCCAAAGCCCCGCCCACTGTCAGGTTTCAGTTAGACTTGTTTTTTAAGACCAGCTGTCAAAACTCAGACGCGTCTGTCTAAACTGCTACACTGAGTTTGGCAGTGAGAACAAACGCATCATCAACAACAACAACAACAGCAGTAACCATGCCGAATCGATCAGCGGAGGAGTGGATGCGGGTGTCCTTGCGCACCCCGGGCATCCTGATCTTCGGGTTGGTCATGGCTCCTTGCGGATGGGTCCTGGACCTGACTGCCACTGTGGCCCCAAACTGGAGGACCATCCATAACGTCCCCGGCAGACCGGCCGACGAGGTCATCCAGCAGGGCATCTGGGACATCTGCATAGCCGCCACAACCACCACCAGATCGATCTGCGGCCAGGAGGACACCACCTACTTCAACAACCAGATCATCCCGATCGCTCAGGGGTTGATGGTGGCCTCCCTCATCGTGACTCTAATCGGGCTGGCCGTGGCCATCCCGGGTGCCAGGTGCTGGAAAGACAGGCCTAACTGGATCGTGGCCGGCCTGGGTGGACTGTTGATCTTCCTCTCAGGCGTCATGACCATCATACCCATCGCCTGGTATACGCACATCCTCCCAGATGTTGCCACTGTGACCCCGACGGCAGAAGTGCGCGTCGGCTATTGCATCATCCTGGGCTACATCGGTGGGATATTTGAGATCCTGGGTGGCTTCGTCATGTTCATCGGGATCTGCCGTTGCTGTGGAGGGAAGAACCGAGGAGAGGTACGGGTTGAGGAGGTCATGGCCAACCGGTTCAGCCACCAGAAGCCCCCGTCGAGACGCGTCGATGTGCCAAGCCTGAACCGGGCACGGAGCAGCGCCAGCAGCAGCGTCCCATATTCCAGGGACTCCATGGATGAGGATGTGTCCTTCCCTCGGGCCAAGAGCCCCGCAGTGCGGTCAGTCAACACCTCTTACAACGGCAGACCCTATGATGCAGACCTTTGAGAGGAAGGGACCCCCAAAGAAGCACATATCCCACATCTGGAGACACACAAAACCACACAGAAGAGAAACAACTTGAAGATTGAGAGGAATATCTGCAATAGAGACTGAGAGTGGAAAATGGTAATTACGCAATGAAGTTATAACATTACAGATCTAGTCCAAACTGTAGTCTAAACTCTAAACAACTTAGGCAATAATATTCTGAAGTATTGTAGTAATAATAGGAGATAAATATACCAAAAAAGTACTTTAAAGTCATCATACACTCATTGTTTACTGACCATAAAGGAATATTGATATTTCAGTGGTACTTAGAGATCAAATAGATTATGAAATCACTGTAAACTTACTATTAAGTGAAGCAGAATCACTTTAAATGCCCCTATAAGTATTACAGTGTTTTATCATTAGGACAGCAACACTTGAAGGCATACATCTATAACAGAATAATAGGTTAAATGATGTGTGAGTGACACATCATTTAAATGGCAGGGCTGCAGTTTAATGTGGCAGCAGATGAGACTCATTAAGTGCTTGCCTTGATTATGATTAATTATAATGTCATTATAATAGCTGTGTGCTCCAAGCAGTGCAATAGTAATAGAGACGGAGATGAGATTAATGTTGTTATGTGAGGGAATGGAAGGAGAGTTTTTTTTATAAAAGAAGTTTAGAAAGTGAATAATTCTGTTTTATTTCAACGGTGAAACATGGAGCTAATACCTGCATTGTTTAGTGAGCCTATAGAAAAAACAATGTTAAGTTTGCTCGTCTGCAAATTATGCCAAACCCCATTTGTAAATAGCCCTCATCTTTAAGGAAGCTTTTACATTTTCTCAGTGTACATTGCCATTTTCTTTTTTTCTATTTTTATGTAAATATTGTATTCTTATGCACTTTACAATTGTGACCAACGATGTAGGACAACTGGCCAACTGTTGAGAAGCATTGTGATGTAATCAATTATGTCCTTATTGCTTTGTGATACAAGTGCCTTATTAAATGTGCACTGTGTTTCCTAATAACGAGTCCCTTCTCTTAGCTTGACTCTTCTTGTTTTGTTTGTGTGGATAAATAAATAATAAATTAATAATCCACTTGATGTTAAAAAATTGTATTTAAGTATCAACAAAACTGCAGAAGTGTGTGTGAAGTAAAAAAACATATTGGAAATAACTGCCGACACTATTCAAACACAGACATACAGGCAGAATATTCAGTGTGAACCTCATAAGTATTCAGACAATGTAGCCCAACCAGTCTGAGCGGTTGGTTTCTTTACGCAGCTTGTCGAAAAACATTACCTCTTGTGTTTAAACTAGCTTCACATCTCAAACAAAGCAACACTGTAGTGAACAATCGTCCCTCTATAGCTCCTGCGTGGCCTCCATGAAATGATGATGCGGGTCTCCCTGCGGGACCTGTTTCAAGCCACAACTAATGACCACTGAGTTACTGTAGATGCAGAGTAACTTTTTGCTGAGATACCGTTATTTGCCTTGAATGTTACACAAGTGGAAATAAGATTATTAGTGTTGGATAAACTTGGGTAAAAGTTACCAAAGTTGTTCTTTTTTACTACTACTCTGTTTAATGGTTACTTAGTTTCAAATGGTCACTGCAAAAGGACAGCCAGTTCTCACTCCCAACTCGTCACAAATCGAAGCTTGGTCAGGACCCCATGGTGTCACTTTTTAACACACTGAGTACCCCTTTAACGTCATTTTTCAACGTGCAGGGTCCCACAACGTCTGAAATAGATGCCATGAGACTGATGACGTCTATATAAGGTGACAAATTTCAGCCTGGTCTCCAGAATAAAACATTAGCAATGTACGTTTCTGCAAACCACAGATGCGTTGAATATCTACATTTCAACACCTGTAATACGGAGCATATTAACATTTCAACAATATGTATCCTATCAACATTTCTGAAGTGATGTACTTTACATGACATCTATATAAGCTGACTTACTTTCTTATTAGGAGGTGGAGGGGTTGGTGGATGGCTTGTAATGTTGTTGGCAGAAAGTTGGAAATCAGCACAGAGATCACCTTGCCATTTTTATTTTATTTTTTATTTTAACCCAAACCATGATCTTTCCCTAACCCTAACCAAAAGTTTTTGTGCTTGTGCACACTGTTAAATATAATTATTTTTTAACAGTGACTGCCGTGATACTGCGCGTTGAAAAATGACACTAAAGGGGTACCCTGTGCGTCAAAAAGTGATGCCATGGGGTCTTGACCAAGCTTCCATATGTAACGAGTTGGGAGCGAGAACATGTTGAAAAGGACCAATGTAGCATCATACTGTAACTATTTCAATATATGATCTTCTATCCAACCCCTTCTAATTTAACAATGCTCCAGAAAGTGGTAACCTTACTTTATTGTCAGAGAGTCTAATGTGGGAAACTAAATCCTGCTGATTAGGGCCAGAATATGAGAATTATAGAGTGTTACATAATTTTTGCATTTTCAAACCAGTACGATCATTGCAAATTGTCAAAAGCATGATACTAATTTTGTAGGTGTTAGTTCTCAAAGTACACAATAAAATTAGTAGTTACAATTAAAGAAGTGCAAATATTTATGTTTAACTCTGTGTGAAAGAAGGAGAGGTACAGGTCTCCCTTCATTAAACAGTTCAGTCATTGTTTTCAGTGGATGAATCAGGCTCAGATAATGTTTGTTTTTATGTTTTTTAGTTTAGTATATTGAAAAAAGTTTGTTTTGCCTGCTTCAGCTCTACTTATTCTGGTGTAGTTATATGTGCTAACAAACTATGTAGCATCAGATGAGTTACAGTAGCGTTACTGCCTCTGGCAAAATTTAAAAAAAAAAACTGATGAATGTTTTAGAGAGAGATAGCTCTTTGTGGTTGGGATGATCACGTGGGACATGGAAAAAACATATTCACATTTGAATGTTACTGTGTGTCACGTCTGTTGAGAGACTGGGCCCTGTCTGTGTTTTTTTTCTTGTAAAATACTGACTCATTTTCAACTTTTCAGCCTTCTCCTGATAAGGAATCTGTTTGTACACTGTCTATATTTACATTAACTATAAATGCAAGAGAATATAATGTCAGTAACTCAATTAATTGTGCACTCCAATGGTGACAATGACACACCCCTCCCAAGACAAGATGATGTTTTTACTACTTGAACTGATTTCTTTAAGATAGATCCTGCGTTCAGGGTGTGACAAAAGAGGTTTTCTATAGTGTCACACCTTTGGATGACTAAGAAGTGTGTTCATTAAAATGACTTTTTTTTTTTTTTTGAAAAAAACAAACAAAAGAAGTATGATTGACCCTGAGAGTCTAATTTTTAGTCCATTGAATGGGTCATGCTGGAGCCTGTTTCCCATAATGCAACCAAAACATCTTCTCATGAGACCTTCCCTGCTCATTAAAACCCATGTTCCCAGTTTGTGTCTTTTATAAAGTTTATAGTGTCCAAGTCTAAGCTACAATAACCCTGATGACATCATTAGGGTTATTTTGTCAGACTTTAGAAAGTTCCTCCACAGCCACAAAAGACGTGATTCAACTGTTTATACAGAGTCAGTAGAAGAGAAGGACTCCCCATGTCTAGTAAACTGACCTTTATGGGTTAAAGCAGCAGAGTTCCCTTTTTAATAATTTGCATACAAACCACCAAATGTTAAATTACTGCAGTTTATTTAGCTATAATTTCAATGCGCTCCTCCTTCTGTAAATTAAACAAAGTCTGCTCATTAACAGAAAAGCAGGTGTTGAAATAATGTCTCCGTTGTGGCAGTTCCTTCCCGTCCCTTCTTGTAACAGATACATATTTTCTCATATAACAAACACTGTTACTTGGTCAACATGCATGATTACGAATCAGTCATGCCCAGTATCGCTTCCTGTTAGTTAGAGTTTAGTAAATATTGAAGCTGATACTATCATGTCACTGGATCCCAGAAAGAGATAATCAGGCAGCAGTTCATGTTTTGGTGAATGCAAAGCACACACAGACTGTCTGTTGTCAGTGTTGACATCCTGCAGTACAGCAGCATGTAAGAACAACTTAATAATGATTTTAATGTCACAAACTCATTACCTTGGATTATAATTTTTGGATGACAAAATCTCATCTCATGATCAACTTCTCAAATGTTAATACTGACATTGAGGATTTACACTGGACAAGTTGAAAGTAAGTAAAGTCTTAACACTGATTGAATATTCATCATCCAAATAGTTGTTCTTGATTTGTATTGTCAAGTAAAAATCCACACAGGTGTAAATAACATGAAAACTTGCATCTTTACTTTTCTGGAAATAACCAGAAAACTTAGAAAGTAAAAAACACTTCATCAAGTCATTTACTATTTCTCTTTATATGAATATGTGATATTTGTAAAGTGGTTATATATGAAACATTGACTCGTTGGAGTTTTTGCACATTTTCTTTGAAAGCTAATGAACATAAAATACAAAATATACAGTGCAAAAGTCATTAAGAATGCACTAACTGACTGATTCAAAATGTTGAAGGGCAGGTAAATAGCAGTGCGGCATTATCATCTTCTGAATATATAATCAAAAAATATACATATCAATGAAATACTGTAAATGAACAGACATCCTTGACCGTAGGGGCAGAAACATTGAGAGAAATCAGTTTTTCCCCAGACTCACATTTGTTAATATGAGCTAATATAACAACATGAAGTAAAATAAACTCGTCATCATAATTAGATAAATAATACTAGTTGCTAGTAAAAATCCAGCACCGACCAACTACAAACTCTACAATCTATTTATGCATAGTAATTAAACCAAAAGACAGTTAAAACCGTTTGGCTTGAGTTTGAACAGCTGCGTGGCAAATTCTTATGACAGGAGAAGGCATTTAAAAATGAAGCAAAACAGGATCTGGGGAGGTGTGCGCACACATTTTAGTTTCAGGTGGTAGACTTAGTTCATTCTCTGTGGAAAAAAAGTAGGCTACTCTCTTTTCTCTTGGTCAAAACTCTTTAAAATCACTTTTTTTGCTTTCTGGACTGGTGGTGGTCTTCAGTAGTTATGTTACCTATGAGGTGCCAGATTAGACTCAAGATGGAGTTTTGAAAACCGACAAGGCAAGTTGTTGTTTTGGCTGTTTGAGCTTGGTGAGCAGAAATCTTACTCTTTTCACAAATAAAATGAGGCAGGTATTTTCAAAACTCATTCAAGGAGTATCTTCTATTTCTCTTTTGTCATCCTGAGTCATCATTTCTGAGAAGAATGAAAAACCATTCAACAACTTATACAAAAATACAACATGCTCAGAGCTTTCAACACACCTGGACACACAGTTTTTATTGTCTTCAGAAAGATGAGAAACTGAAAACCAGTGTGTGTGTGTGTGTGTGTGCATGATTACATAGAAATACACATACAGTTGTCAAAACATCTTCCACAATCATCCTCAAATGAATTATTGTGTAATCCAGCAACACAAAATAGATAAAGATCATAGTAAAAGTTATCCCTCTTGCTAATGCTTGTAGTTATCAATGGAGTTACAAAAAATACATACAGTATAAAACATAGTAATTCAGTCAGAAGAGTACAAAAGAAACAACAGAATATAAAAAAGTATTTAATACATATTCCAGAGAGTGACTTCACCACTCAGTAAGGGCCAAATAATGTATACTATGCTTTGATTTTGAGACATCTGCATGGGTACAGAAGTCTATTTATGTCAAAATAAATTTGAGTGGTAATCAATCTGCAAGCCAAGACTCAGAGAGCACAGGGGCTGATTTAAAAGCCCATAGTGAAATGAATTTGCTGTCCTGATCTTGTACATGTTCAGTTTGAAACCACCATTTCTTTACTTTTCATACAAAATATATACAATTTGGAAAATTGTGAGGAAAAGAAGCCCAATTTCTCACTCAAAATGAGAGACACGGCTACTTTTGAGAACAAACCATCTGTAATGATTCTGTCCGTGATTAAAACTTCAGTGTCTGTCCTCTAGTATCTCAAGTCTCGATTTGCCGATTACCACTTATAATAAAGTGAAGACCTCTATTCTTGTCACTCAGATGGCAAGCAAAAATAAAGACTGGCAGTGACATATAGGTGCTTAGGGAGTGCATCAAAGTCAAATGTTCAACTTGAAGCAAAGCACATAAAACAAACAAAACAAAAATGTAGTAAAGGACTTAAAGCAGATAAATAAAGCAGGTTAAAGTGCATACTTTATGATTAAAGTTGGATAAAAACAGAAGCAATGGCAAATCAAATGTGGCTTACCTCTATGAAATGGATTACTGTAGAAACATCTGAAGTTCTTCCACTTCTGGTTTTCAACACTTGTATGAATTCAGCGTTACGTACAAAAACATGGCAGTAAGAAACGCTCACTATGCAACTGTAGCAATTCTCTCTGCTTTCGCTGTATTTAAAGGAAGCCACTACCCTGTCAAAGCCAGTAACTGATAGGTGAACATTTGCATTATTTTACTAAATGGCGCCAGTGTTAGACATGATCAGCTTCTCTATGGAAACAAGCTTTGGCCCAAGTGATGTGGTTAAGGAAGTAGATTTTGAATAGGAGTATTGACAGATCCTGACATTTCTTCCTGGGCATTCCAACTACAAACAACATGATCATTTAGTTCATGAAATTCTGTCAGTGTGTGGACTTTCAAAAGTATGCTCACAACACAAAAAATGCTTGCATCTACTGTTGGGATTTATGGTTACAGTATTTGTTCATGTTTAATCGTAGTTCATTAGCACTAGATAGCCATGATAATTCACCAAAATGAAACAAAATCATAAAACCGTATTTTTGTCCTGCTGATAGGGGCATCAGATCAGAAAAGGCTTGTTTTGTAGGGCAAGGCAACAACTGGTTACCTGTTTAAATGAAGTAACTGAGAGCACTTTGTGGGTGTTGGTGTGATACATACTGTACCTGCCATTAGCCTCCTCTGTTGAGTAGTTTTTCAATGCAATCATGTGTGGGGATATAATTTAAAGTTGTATTTCACCCATCATCAAATATGATACATGAAAACAGTGAAGCTGTGTCACTGTTGGCCTATGACAACATAGAAATAGGTTTTAGTTTCCCTCTATGGACAATCACAATGGTCTGGTAGTGTGAAATGTGAGGAATTTTAACAGTATATGCAGATTACAAATGTAATCAGGGCACGGTTGGGCAGAACAGGCTGATCCATCAGCCGTGTTGCTTGAAGTGTAAAAACCTCAGTTCACTACTGGAGTTCCTGGGATGCTTCAGCATCAGTCATAAAGTAGTAGCCACAAGACAGCCATTAAAGTAGAACTGTAGAGTCCATTTTTACATAGTTCACACTTGAATAAGTTGCACTGTAAGCTTGCTGCAGAGGAATGCTGATGGAAGCTCACTTCCAGTGTCACTGGCCGTAATGTCACGGTTGACCTGGATGAGAATGAGAAAGTAATTATTTTTATATGTGCCTCAATGACAGTAACAGATAGTTGCTGGTCCTTCATAAAAAACGTTGCATCGTTCTTGATTCAAAATCCACATTAGACACTCAGATATCAGTGTGTTAAAGGTACTCTGTGGAGTTTTTGACCACTAGTAGTGCTATGGAGCAATCTTTTAAGAGTGAGTCCACGTTTTGTTTTTGGGGATTTTTTTTTCACTCATAAGCGCATGTGTGTCGTTGTAGCATGATTCCTGCTGTTAGTTTCACACTATCCCAGTGTGAAACTAGACTGCTAAACATGATTGTAAACAATGTAGGATTTAAGATATTAAAATATATGATTTTTGAGGAAGCATGCACTCAACATGTTTGTTAGACCTGAAGAGTACACACTGTGTTTGGTGAGAAACACTGAATGTAAACATAACTTTTGTTGGATTACAAAAAACTCCACAGGGGTACCTTTTTGGTAATTCCAGGAGTTTGTTTGTTATGATGTGTTATAATTTTATTTAACATGTATTAAGTTTTCCCTCAAAAATTGTTATACATTGTACTTAAATTGTGACTTTTACACTTTTACATTCTACATGTCAGATATCTACACTTAACTTTGACTTCCAGGTAACATTTTGACACAAATGGAAAGCATACCTCAGATATAATGGATATTATGGAGATTTGTCCACATTACACAGCAATGTTGTAGCCATGTTTTGCTGCCAGATCTCTCCTAGTGACAACAGACAAAAACATAGAATTAATTTGTGGAAATTTAGTCATCTTATCTTGACGTAATTAGAGTTGTGTTGACCAAGTGAGCGCACATCCGGTGAACATACTTTTCATATGTGAACACATAGCAACTACTATTTAGCACATAGCAACTTCCAGCATGGAGTAAAGATCAACACCCTCAAATAGTCATTCCAAACATTCTTTCCAAGGCCTCTACTGAACACTTCAGATGATTATGAATAGGTGGCCTTGTTGCTGGTCTATTCTTTTCAGGTACTCAATGAAACTCTCATCATTCATGAGAGATGACATGTTCACATCTTTAAACTAAATCCTTCTTTTCAGTGTGTTTATACAGTGGGGACAAAATGATCACATGTCAAACACTGTGGGCATCTTTTTCTGTGGTTTCTATGTTGATGAAGTGTTTGTTACCCTTTTCTTTGACAAAGTGACCATCACTGCTTCTGCTTATGTTCTTCTCTTTATCACAAACAAACCAGGTTTAAAAGATAAAGTATCACTTCCTGTTTGCCATGAAAAAGTTACCAGATGCTGTGTGTTAGTGAGTAGTTCAACATTTTGAAAAAAATATGCTTATTTGCTCTCTTTTCGAGAGTGAAATTAGAAGATTAATATCAATCTCATGTCTGAATGTTGAGTACAGTGGTGAAGTCAGGATATAGCAAGGTTAACATAAAGACTGGATCAGGGAAAAACTAGCTTGGCTCTGTCCAAAGTTCAAAAATATACCATCCAAAAACTTTAAAGCTCACTAATTAACAGGGTATTTCAAGGAAGTCATGTGTGCGTGTACATTTTGATGCTCAACAGTTTAACTAATCAGATCAGTACAGCTGGTGAGCACAGATTTTGTGTTTGGTCTCTGAACACACTCTACCAAACCTGCAAACCTCACTGTGATGACAAGACTTCAGGAAGCCTCGCAAAGTCATTGCGTTCAATTGTTTCTAACACCTAGCTCCCCCCACAAGCACAAACTGAATTCAAATATCAGTTCGACTTTAAAGGATTTTGAACATATTTGTAGAAACAGCAACAGATTAGAGCAAGTCATAAACCTGTTTAGCTAATGAATGTTGAAACAAGACATTTTTCCCCTTTTTCAACAAGCTTAAATAGTATTAGTTATGTGCTGTTATTTAGGAGTCTGCCACTGGAGTCATGGGTGGCAATGTCTCAACTGGTTAACTGCCAATATAACTTTAATTCCACCAGCCACCGAATTATTTTGAACTATTTTTAGTGCCAGCTGACACAGATATTGGACCAATCAAATTACCAGGATCAAACATGCCACGCCCCTAAAGGAAGTCTAATTTAGGGGTGGCTGCCATTGCAGAAAAATAAATAAAACAGAAATTTCTTCTTTTTGGTAATTAAAATTGTGACTTAATACGCACACAAGGATATACAGTATATATGAATTTCTTTGCAAAAATGAATTTTAATTTCAGTTAAACTTCAAACTATCGAGGTACAACATTAATAAAAGCTAAAGTTTTAAGCAAAGTGAAAGTGAACTCATGTCCTTTATGTAATCTTTTGTTTCATATGATGCCTAATTGCTTTCTGTTATTGTATTAATGTAACACATGTTGTAAGTGCAAATAAAGTCTATAAATAAAGTGTGTTTTCTCATCTCACTCTGAAAGAAAACTAATATGCACACTTCCCCAAAAGTTGAACTATTCCTTTAAGAACAGCAAATGGAAAAGCTTTCAATGGAAACTTCTTGAACAGGATATAGCTGTAGGTATCCTGTTCATGACACTTCTGAGATATTTCAGTACCTTTGCTTCTTCTTTTGCTTCTGTCTTATCTTGGCGACGATGAAAGCCAGGATCAGGAGCCCTACGATGACGCCCAGCACACTCAGGGTCAGCGGCAAACTTAGTGACCCATTGACTGTGTCCTCGCAGGATTGGCCCCGGTAGCCCAGGTTACAGTCGCACAAGAAACCAGTACCGCCACCCAGAGGACTCACACAGGTACCATGGCCGCTGCACCGAGTCTCTCCACAGGTTGGCAGGCTGTGGTCAATGCCTCTTGGTTGAGGAGCAGGGAAAGGGGTGGACATCATAGAAGAGGGGGTGTAAGGAAGAAAGGAAGGAAACACTGGACAAATAAGGGAGGGCGTGATACGTGGAAGGAGAATAGGAGAGGGAAGAGATGAATGGATGGACAAGACACACCCTAAAACACAACAGGGAAACATAAAGAGAAGACACAGATCCTTATAGTAAAGTTGAAATGGCGTCCAGCTCAGTCAAACAAGTCTGCAAGTAGGGAGAACGGGGTAAGTCGAGCCAGTGGGTAAATTGAGCCACCCTGTGTCTAGGTAACCATAAACAAAAGTAATCATGTGACCACAAATTAAGGAAGCATAGTTCATGTTACTCAATCCATCTTGGACTCAAGCACATGGAGAGAGTGGTGAGCAAAACAGAGCAAAAAAAAAGATTTTTGTCCTGCCAAATGAATTAATCATGTTACTAAAGTTACCAGTCTTGTATCTTAATTAAAATAGATACGTTTTGAACGTTATTACATGTTCATCTAAGTCAGTGTAAGCTATAAACAAGGTCATAGACTTTGCATAATTGTGGATCTGAGCCACTGTGTGAAACAGTTATGAGGTTTTGGGGTAAAACATGCCTGTGATGTTGGGGTAAGTTGAATCAATGGCTCAATTTACCCCCCAAAATTTAGATTTAGGCCACCCATGTACAGAGTAACCTGTGTGTTTAAGTATTATTTTCTGATATTCTAGAGACTAGAGACACTGTTCATGTTAATGTTTCTTCACTGTTACAAGTGTAACAATGTTGAATAAATACCTAATTGCTGACTAATGTTAAGTTTAAGCCACATACAAACATGCAGTACATACAGATGGGTGACAAATTAAAGGAGAAACCAACATAAAGTGTCTTAGTAAGGTTAGTAAGGTGTTGGACCACCACGTGCCGCCAGAACAGCTTCAATGTGCCTTGGCATTGATTCTACAAGTATCTGGAACTCTTTTGGAGAGATGAACAGCATTTTTCCAAAAGATATTCCCTCATTTGGTGATTTGATGATGGTGGTGGAGAGCGCTGTCTAACACATCAGTCCAAAATCTTTTGTGTCATTTTTATATCAGTATTTAACGGTGCACAATTTACCCCTAGAACACTTGATTTACGCCACCCCTGTGCTCATTTTACCCCTACCTTAGGGCAAGTTGTGCCATAGGACTAATTTTTTTGAGTCATTGTTCTAAAACCATAATAATTAGATAACTTGTTTTAATTTCCATGGGTACACAAGGTAAATATATTAGATATATATAGTAACTATTATTTAAAATAAATACACTTTCGTTTTGCAGTAAAATCATCAAATGTACAAAGTGGTTCATGTTACCCTGTTCTCCCCTATGTTTTTTTCAGCCAGTTTATCTCCAGCTAAATGGAAACTGATTAAAGTGCTGCCACAATCATCCTGTAATGTCATTTACTGAATGAACATAGCAGAATTTGCTTCAAATGTCATCATTCATCTGCTTATTTCTACTATACAACATCCAGTTTATCACTTTTGTTTTTATGCCTATAAATTTACACACTGTAGCAACCATTGTAGTCTTTCAATATAGCAAAGAGTAATAAGCACTGTAAACACCCTGTGAAGGCCTCTAATGCCTAACAAGTTTGCTGCATATTGTCAGAAGGAGCATTTTTACGAGGGGAAAGAGACTTAATATTAAAAGGTGATCATATCTTGGCATCATGTGACACGTGTTTTTGGTCTGAATGTATTTAATGTGTGGAACTTGTCACATTTCATGACTACCTTTAATTTGGTACATTCCACCGGTCATGTTGGCTGCAATGATTTCGTTGCAGTCAAAGCACAAACACTTGAGACAGTGCTGCCTTCAGTTCAGTCAAAAAAAGAATTCAGTCAGAATTACAAGCTCTGTATTCAGTAAAAAGATGGTAAACATATATGACAGGGACAGTCTGATTTTTCCCCGAGATGTGATGTGTATCACCAGACAGCATGAAGATGTTTGATATTAATACTGAGTGATCATTTTAAAATAAAATGGGTCCCATCGACATCATATGTAAAATCTACACTTTATTTTAATAATTCCCCCCCAAAAAACAAGATATTGTGTGTCTGTCAGCCTTGTGGCTGATAGAAGGTGTATTTTTACAAACACATCTCACTGCTCGTACACGGAACTGTAAGCTGTTTGTCGTGTGCAATCTCGCCCTCAAACATACTTTACTTTTAAAACATCACATACAAATGAACAAGGGTTGAAGGATTGCACTAAATAAGCTGATACAATTGTATTTGTACTTGTTTCATCATCAGCAGCATTGCGTATACAGAGATTGACTCATGTTATATTAGAAAAGCAACAGGAAGACTTGACTCAGAGCTGCATCTCATCAACTCGTAACTCCTACTAAAAGAACCTATGAGTTTTTAATATGTTCTATTAGTTTTTTTAGATTGTCAGCACATGATTTACAATAAGAACACCTCATGACTCCATTCTGAGCTATGCTCAGATAAAAGTAAGACACAAAGTGGACCACTCAACAATCACAGCCTCCTACAGTAAACACACTAGTGTGTATGAAGAAGACACTACAGAGATTTAAGAGACAAGATTATCCAAAGCCATGTCCAAGCCACCATGGCAGGTAAACTGATAAATAAGTGGTGATGGTAAAGTTATCCTACTTCTCAAACATCTCGTCATTCAGGTTTCCCATTAACAGATAGTGTTTAACAATGGCTACAGGTGGGGCATGTCTACAGCAAAAAAAGCACAGCAACATATTAGCAAAACACGACAAAATGGAAAACATCTACTCACAGAAGCAAAGAATGCAGACCTGGTGTCCTTAAAATGTCGGCAGTCGAGTTTGATTTCTTGATGTTGGCTTGTCCTGGTGTCCTTGTGTGTTTCCTGGGTCTTTGAAAAAGAATTTAAAGTTCTCTTTCAGTGAAGGTATCTCAAACAAAAGGAAGGAGGGAAGAGGAAGAAAGCCGAGACCTGTGAATACCTGCCCATTTTTTTCCCATCAACACACACACACACACA
Source organism: Thunnus albacares (assembly GCF_914725855.1). Taxonomy (NCBI): domain Eukaryota; kingdom Metazoa; phylum Chordata; class Actinopteri; order Scombriformes; family Scombridae; genus Thunnus; species Thunnus albacares. Next base: position 19,895,158 of record NC_058123.1, on the reverse strand, counting down.
CACACACACACACAATCACCCTCCCTCTGGCTTATCTTTACATGGGATGAGTCATGTAGGCTACACACTCTAGTTGACACCAAATATCCCTGACTGATATGATGTCGAAACTTGTTATTTCATAAGGAGAGCAAACTAACTTACGGTATGCTTCAGTTGATCGCTGACTAACACTGACTTACTAAACACAATGCTCTAGCATTCCTGGTAAAATAAACTTAATTTGTGTGGCACCTTTCAGACATTGGCTCGTAAAAAACTATGTAGGGCATAAAATAAGGAAATAACAAAGATAAACAAAATTTGACAAAGGGAAAATAAATTCTAATATAATATGTGTAAAAATGTTAAATATGGTTTTAAACTCGTCGCTTTTCTTGAGAATTCGGGGTTAAACAACATTACATAAAACAAACAGCACTCACGCATGTTCTCACACTCACACACTACTGTGGGTGTGGTTGCTAGACCAGTGGGGGATGGAAGTAGAAGCAGGCAAGTTAGAACAACACTCAGTTGGCAAGCCCTTACAAGACTGTGTCTGCGCAACATGCAGCACTTCATATATGTCTTTTAGGCCTCATGTGAAAAATAATACTTTTGTGTCTGACTTGAAGCCTATTAAAACTCTCCAATACTTTATTTAAGGATTTTTTGTTAAGCTTCAATGTGGGCCTTCTGTGGGCAATTCTGATCACGATTTGTTATCCCTTAAAATGGGCATGTTGTTTTTATAAAACTGTGTCTTTCAATGTAATATTTAAATACATATTGTTCTATGTCCCATTAACACACACTCAATGACTGGCACTCACCAAACACAGATTAGTCAGCACAAATCAGTCATTATCGTGTGGTCATTACAACATGGCTGTGTGTGTGTCAAGCCCATGTTGTCTGAGCTATTGTTGTCAAACTTCAGTTCCGCTTTTAAGTGATCTGATTGAGAAACATCTTTATACTTGTGTTATTTCATAGTCAGTAATAAAACATGAGGCCAAACAGGAAAACACTGCTATAACCTGCTTCCTACATTCATCCCGTAAAAGAAGAGAAAGAACACTCTATAAATGTTTTGGAGAAAAACATTAGAAAAACAAGGGTTTTCAATGATTGATAATGATTGTTAAAAACCGGAATAGATGGGACTAAAATGAGGGAATCAGACTAGATCTGGTCTCGGGTCTCTAAAGACTCAAGGTATGCATTTAGGGGTTAAGAAGCCATCAATTACAGCATACCTTTCATTCATCATATGCAAAAGTTTGCTATTTCCAGGGATCTTGGGCTTTTGGGCAGGATCAGGAGCATTGATCATGATGTCTCTCCAGATGTTTTCCTGCATAGGTAGCTGGGAGAAGACTGTAAGGCAGACAAGAACATGCTGGAGAGATTACATTTCCCCCATATCCCACTCTAGCCTGGGCTTACCAGGGCTAGAGTGGGATATGGGATATGGGATCCTCCTAGGAGGACCTGGATGACTCAGGTAAGTGGTGGAAAATGGTTGGATGTGTGATCACAAACTCAGTAAAGCTTGAAGCTTAACATCTACAGTCAATGCTTTGATTAAAAATAACCTTTATGTCACATGAACCAGAGGAAGTTTCATGTTTGATCTATCAAGATGATAGATGATAGTGATGGTTGGTGATGATGGTGATAGCAAAGATAAGATACTGTATGAAACTCAAGAAGAAAACCCAGATAAAATGCACGTCTGACAAAACGTGACAGAAAACAGATGAGGGCAAAGTCTCACTGATACCGAAAGCAAGACAACAATGAAATGGCTTTTACACAAGTTACAGCAGAATGGGGTTAGATTATGGTATCCAACAAAAATTACTAACAGCCCAAATGCACACACCAGGTACACCTCCTAAAAAAGGTAAAACTTGCACAATTTAACATGCATTAGTACATTACATCAACATTAAGATCTTAATAATACATAGGACTTTGCTTTATTTGTATAAAAAGATAAGATGTCTGTGGGAATATTAGGTTGAGTTTGAGACTGCAAACATTTTGAGGGTGTAAGTGCAACTCTCATCATGGCTTGAAGGCAAGTTTAATTTCCCTCTCTTCCTTCTTTACATACTATACTACACACATTATGTAATATATACCATACACAGGGTGAGATGAGTTTGTTTTGAAAGAAACAGGGGTGTGGTGAGTCAGTCTGCTACATATTTGTTGGACAGTTGAATATTTTTGTTAAATGGAACTACTGAGATTTAAACATTTTCAGTATCAGCATACAGTAACATACCGTGTCAGCTGTATAACTGTGAGAGCATGATGTCAAGAGCATCATGCATGATTTCTGATTAATGATGCATGCATGCAAAGACATTTTTTAATTATCAAGGATCAGTGTATTGTATCTCAGTGAAGGGTAGAAAGTATTTTTGTTTTTCAAACATCCAATTCAGAGTTAATTTGAACATAAATATGGACAATATGTTCCTGTTTTGTATCAAGGATACGTTTTTCAGGACAGGATGAAGTTTCTCTTTGCCTTGCACCCTTACTGCCCTTCAGCTTTGTTGGGCAGAATAGGATACTATCACACAATTAAAGCAGTAAAAAAAAAAAAACAACAAAAAAAAAAACATGCATGCATGTTTCCTGACCACCTCTGGATCAGCTATGGCTGGTGGAAGACTGTAAACAAAGGGATGCATGCTAAATATGTGTCTAAGGAACAAAGAATGGGGACAAACTGGAACCAAAATGTCACACGGAAGCCTTAGGTCGAAACTGATAGACTAGAAAAAGGGCTACTGACTATAACCTGGAGAGCTGTGATAACATTTTGGCAGTGCACATAAACTGACAAGAAGGTTCTTAGGTTGTCAGGCTCTAATATAATTGTTGGGGTTTTGTATCTCTATGATTTATGAAAAACAAAACTATTCTGCACAGGGACAAAATAAACAAACTAAATTATTAAGTGTGGCTTACAGACAAAACAGTGTTGCATGATAACCAGTTAAACAAACACAGTTCTGACAACGTCGAAGCAGTGTTATGACAGGGGCATAAGTAAGATATGCAATATACACACAAATAAGAGGTTAGAGAGAGACATAAGAGCTAAACAATGACAGACAAAGTTAAGTGTGCAGAGATCAGTCATGATGACAAATCTGTCTGCTTGGTGTCGGGGATGTGAAGGGGAAATTGCAGGATGTGAAACTTCCTTATATCTGTTGTTCCTGTATGTTTGTTGATTCAGTTATGTTGGGTTGTTAAAAGCCGTAAAAAGTAAGCTGACTCATCTTTGTCAGGCCATTTTCCTTGAGTGAATGCTATGAAAACACACTACTGTACAAGCTGCTTATTTTATTCTAGTATCTAGACGTCACACTTAAATCGCCCTGAAACTGACCAATCAGCTGTAAGAAAATTATCAAATATCTCTCAGTAGCAGCTCATTAGTGACCAACCACCTTAGAAACTTCTGATGTTATTTTCTTGTATTTTAGAAACAGTCTGGTTTTTGGGTAATCCTTTATCACTTTTATTGCACACAGAGACAGTTTACACCAGCATGTTGAAACTCATAGACATAGTATAACAGCTACATCATCAGCCACCAGATGTTTACTCGATGCCAAATTCCCTGTCAGTGAATGCAGAACAGTCTATTTGAGCTGGAGTGGCTTTAATGGTAGTGGGGGGTTCTTCATGTCTACTGGCGACTCCAGCTCCTGAGGAAGAAGAAAAAAAAATTGAAATTTTAATAACTGAGCAGAAACAGTAATTGGAAACTATGAAGACATATCATACTTTAGAATGTACCAATTTTTTTAACCCAACTTCTTGGTCTTGTAACCAAAAAAGTTACTTATCTTATAAACTTGCATTCAACTTCCTTTTAGTCAATTTAAAGAAAAACACTGGATGATTCTACAGTAAATTAGCAGATCTTTATGATATGGTATCATATTGGTGGCCCTAACCCAAACTCTGTGGGTTTAGTAGGTAAGTAAGACACATTAATGGTTCATATTTTTAAACTCAAAAACAGCAAACAAAAAAGCAGATGAATTTCCCTCCCCTGTTTTACCTCACAGTCGGAATCGGACTGTTCAGAAGGCAGACCCATGTTGGCCATCAGAGTTTCTTTTTCCATGGATCTGCTTCTGATGGACACCCAGGCTCTCCTGTTGAAAAAAGATTTTTTTAAAAATGAGAAGTTTTAAATCTATACATGGGTCACAGAATTATGTGGCACAGAGCAGGTCTTAAGTGGTGCAGAGGTCCAACAGTCACTTTAGGTTTTAATTCAAACCAAACACTACAGCAACTGACTTTAATATTTAGTTTCCTCTCTGGATCACAAAGTGTGAACCAGAGAAAAGTGCTGCTGCAGCAGAAATAAACTGGATAAATATGCCTAAATGCATTTCTGCCCACCACTCATTTAAAGTATACCCCTCTGGCCGAGGTGCAAAACACAACACTCTCATGGTCAATACCTTTTAGCAAAAATGAAAGCAGCAGCCATTAATGCAGCGACAAGGCAGAAGACACCCAGGACAACAGCCGCATGGCTCCGTTCAGTCTCTTTCTCTTGACAAAACTCTCCCTTGTAACCAGCTGCACACTGGCAACGAGTGACTTTGCCTTCTGTGATGCAGTTGCCATGACCGCTGCAGTGATGGAGGTCACATGATGCAGAATCTTTCTTGACAGAGAGAAAAGAGTCCTTTGGGGTGTTTGGGTGAGGAGAGGAGAAGGAAGACTGAGGAGAGCGGCCATCGCTGGCTTTCATCCCGAAAGAGGCTGAGTTTGTGTTTGGACCTGAAGAGAGATTCACAGTTAGTGATTATGCATCTGAGAGGGCCACAAGATACCAAAAATACTTCTAATGTATTGGAAAATAAGATAAGATCTGTATTATTTAGTTTTCTTAATGCCCCTTTTCAGATTTTTTTTCTCCATTTTTATGAAAACTCACAGTCCTGTTCATCCGACTGGTCCAGACAGTCCACGTGTCCATCACAGAACTTGTTGCTGTTGATACATTTGCTACCATCGAAGCAGGATTCCTCCCCAGTGGGACAGTGGGGTAGCGGGTCACAGGAAGTGGCATTGACACTGTAGAAACCCCGGCCACATTTACATGTCCGCCCTCCGGGAAAGGGCATGCACAGATGGACACATCCCCCGTTGTTTTTGGTGCAGGCGTTAGTTCCTGGGTAAAAGGCAAATCACATGAATAAATATTTGAGGTATGATATAGAGGGCATGAGAAGAGACTTTATCTTTAATAATTACTAGCTGTACACCAAAGATATTCATTGATTTGAATACAATTTGAAATGAATTCAAATAAAATTTAAAATGAATTCTAGTGTGAGAGATGTGTCTTCACATTGTTTCACACAAATAAAGTGTTCTGTTGTGGATAGACAGGTTCCCATGTCTACTGTACATACAGTATGTATATATGTGAGTTATGTGGGAATAAGAATAGTGCATGCTAGATCCATCATTAGACTTCCCCCCCCATGTAAATGTTGGCAATGTCCGTTATAGCTTAATAAAGCACACCTGAGGGCCTTAGGGCTGTGTGTAATGATATAATATGCTTGGCACAGTAAGGACACTTCCAGTGCCAGACTGAGGAAACGAGTTTGGGTAATATCCAGAAAACGTGACAGAGAGGTGTGTTGACATTTGTCTACGGATAATTGCGACCTGTGGAAGACAGCATTGTACTTTTGGATGTGAGCAAATGAATGAATGCTGACATGGTTTTGTAATATTGTGCAAAGACTTCATATTCACATTTCTGCTTTTGCAGAATTTGTTCACAGACATTATTCTAGCACTCCATCATTCAAGAGTGTGTCTTGTAATGTCATGTCATGTTGCAATGTCATTGGCCTCTTCAGTTGTTCCCAAAAGAAGTTCAGGTGGCTGTGTATCTCAGATTCAGATGTTGCTTCACTGGTTATAAAGCACGTTATTAAAGTTAATAAGAGCATTATAGACACATGTCATTATTGGGCATATTATATTATTATGTCATTATATGGCAGTATATTCAAGCTAGCTAACAGTGTGTCATGTCATCAACAAATAAACCACAAGCTTTACTTGGAAGCACAACTTTTGCATGCAAATGTTTACACAGCAAGAGTGCGTGTGACAGGTCAACGGAAGAAGAGGGAGTACTATGGGAGCGTATGTTAGAGCTCGATTCACCATCACTCTCTCACTGCAGCACACAGAGTAACAGACTGGAATCTCACAGCTTGCCAAGTCCCATCTCCCTGCAGGTATCACATCACTCTGCAGTCTTTTCAGCTATTCAACTCAAACCGAGCCTAAGTGGAGTCTTTTCATTCAGCCCGGAGTGTCCGATAACACACTTTATCTGCTTCTTCCACTCAGAAACGGACAGAAAAATCCAGGTGAAAATGTAACTGTGCAGATGGTGTACTTCCCGATTTATGACTAACAAACTAGTTTGGCATACTTCTCTTTTAGAAATTAAGCTGGCAGTTTGCTATAAGCCTTTGGGTTGGCATTACAATCCCTGGCAGGAATTAACGCATTATGATGCAATATTATGTAACAAGGATTTCAGTGTTTACAAGCCACTTTCACAATTTCACAACAGCATCAACTGTGCACTTTTAATCCAACAGAATCTCCAAATGATGTTACATGTCCAAGTGGTTAGGAGACTGCAACCTGCATGAAGTTACACACATGTTGTGGGCCTTTGGAGAAGCTTTAAACTTGTTTGTATCTCTGATTGGATCTCAGATTCTGGTCTCTTTTTACATACATGCTACTGTTGCCAAATTTGTACAGTATTTACCTGAACACAAACTATAAATAGCCCTATCAATCATTTGGTATAAGAAAGACACTCCACTCCAAATGACATGCAAAATTAGATGTTAATGGACTGCTTCTGGTAAAAGAAATGCCCTGTTTACTGGTCATCTTGCCTCTCGTTGTAAATCGTCTTGGCATTGTCGTGACTGAAAACAGGTGCATATAATCGTGCAGCTATGTTTCTTTTGATACAATTCACAGAAGTGTGTGCATTTGTAACCATTAAAGGTTTGGAAGTTTATTTTTGCCTTTGTCATCAATATACGTTGCTGCAACTCTTTTGATTGGATTACTGCAATTCTGTTTCTGGTAATGTTCAAGAAAGAAACAATATCATATATTTCCAATCCTTGGTTCTCTTTATTGATTAACCTTCAGTTTTAAAATTAACTCGTAAGATTTTATTAACTACTTTTGGAGTGCAGCAGGATTTAGCCTGAAGGCATTTTAATATAAATTGATGCGCCAGATGGTTTGTTACACAGAACCATCTGAGAAGTCGTCCTTGGAAAAGGGCAGGCACTTTCAAAAAATACTTGGCAGGTGATTGGATGAACCATCTGTCTATTGCCATCTTACCTTGTGAGGCAGCTGGATTTGCGAGATCATGAGAATCCTCATAGGATTCTGATTGGTCTGAACCACCAGTGGTTTGGACACAAGCGCATAACTTGAAGCCTGACAAGATGGATTTTTTCGCGTGATTGTGATCTTGCAAATCCAGCTGCCTTGCAAGATAAGTTTTAATGAAGCTTAGCGAAAGTTCAGTCAGGAAGACTATCTTTTGCATGCCAGGCTGTAGTTTTATTGCTCATACCGCCCTGTCATTCTCATCTCTATTCTAATATACTCTATTTCCTAGCTGTCGGTGCCCGGGGGCGTAAATTGAGTTTCAGCAGTCATCAGGTGATCATTTCTATCCAATAGCACAGCAGCACACCTTCATTTTTAGCCTATCATCTTGTTGCTGTCTTTTTAAATAAGTCTCTCTCTCTGAAATAGTCTAGCATGCAGCTGTTACACGTGCCCCTCCACTTCCCCATCTCCGCCCAGTCTCTGCAGGATCATCAGTCCCATCGCTTCATCAGCTCTCAGTCTCATCGAAGTCATCAGCCACCACCAGCATTACCACCAGCGTCTGGACTCCTATCTCGCGGCTGCTCAGGGATGATGTCCCTTTGGAATTCAAGCACCAAAGACTTAATGACTATCATTTCTATTTGTATAATAACCATATCTTTTCTCCATTCACTTGTCTCTCCTGATTGAAATGACCTTTTAACTCAATGAGAGCTGATGCCCAGCCTGAAATAACTGAAGATAGAGACTGTTGTTCAGCAGGCTATGCCGAGGAGTGTAACCAGCTTTTGCTACCAGTGTGTCTGTTATACATAGACTCGCTTTTTTGTGAATTTAACTCACATTATCAAGGCCCATCTGTGCAGCAGTACTCTTGCTGTGTTTTATTTAGCTTTAATTTATTTTTTGTTATAGCATATTTCTGTTGGGAATTCCTTGCTTTATTGTTATTGGTGTCCCTCTTGAGGCTCAAAAACACCTCCTGTCTAGTCAGCCAGTCTCCCCTCACCTGCCTGCTCAGTGTTCTGCTATATTTGCTTTGAACCTCAGTATACATTATACAGAGGAGAGATGTAAGCGCCAGTTAAATAAATATTGTATGTTGCCGTTGCTTTAAAGTAATTTCTACTTGCTTCTTTTGCCTGCCAGAAAGCATCTCTTTCCTCCTGACTACATATTTTGACTCTTCTTGTCACCCTGGTGCAGACTATAGCCTGACCACTGACCAAGTAAACTGCATTTGTATCTTGCTTCCTGTTTCCAAAACTGTTCAAATTATCATGATGTCTTGTATGTTGTGAAGTACGTCAAGAACTTTGTTTTGGAGAATTGTGATGATAAGTCATGGGCTTTCCATAATCTCTTTTCTCTTTTTTTGGAAGCAACACACGCAATCATAGATTCCTACCAGACTGGCTGCCGTTGCTGTAGGCTCTGACTTCTACCATGTTGGTTTTTGTCTCAAACCACAGCTGTTTAGGCTGGAGACCGTCGCTGAACCACAGTTTGGAAACATCTACACAGGTTAGAAACAAATGGAAAAAAAGAATTCTAAATCAAGCATAAATAAAGCTTAAACAACTACTTAAGGGTCAACAGTGCAAACACAAAGGATCAAGTATTCAGAAGGTGCTAAGTAGGGAGGGTAGTAATTAAATATGTAATGCATGTTCACTAATCAAACGGTATAGCAAGATTTGAAACAAAAACAGTCCTGATGGAGAGGAAAAGTAGCAGCACAGACAGCCAAGAATAAGTTGAATGAATAATTCATTTTTACATTAGTCTGTGATGCCATCTGCTGCCTGAAGGCGATAAAGACTAATGAAAATGGAGGTGAAGTATGACACGGCACTCAACAGGTTATTAGAGTGTAACAGAAAGAACACCACCAAGCCCTATGACTTTCCCTTAAGGCTTTGTGGGTGCTGCAGTCTTCAGCCATGGAATCCCAAGACCATTTGCCTGAAAACCCACCAAAACAAGAAGTAAGTCCATCCTTACCTTTGTCCAGGGTGACCCAGAGAAGGATGTTCTCAGTGTGTGTGAAGGAGATGAGGAGACCTGGCCCTGTTTTATACTGTTTGTAGCCTGAGCCATCCACTCCGAGGGAGCTGATTATGCCCTCATCTGGGGAAAGAGTAATTAGACAGATGCACACAGAAGCCAGAGCAGCAAAAAATATGCTCTAATAAAGTCATAAAGACTTTTAACCTCTCACCTGTGTCAGCCCAGTAGATTACGGTTCCTTTATTGGAAAAGACCAGAGAAATGGGGATGCTCGACTTCCTCCACAGCACTGCTTTGTTACGACCATCCATCCAGGCGCAGTCCACCTCTGTCTGGCTCTTTCCACCTGCCGTCACTATCGCTGTGTAGCAGAGTCGACCTGAGGGGGGGTGCACTGCGATGGATGTAGTGCCCTGAAAGGACAAACATGACCTGTGCTAAATTTATGTGAGAAAAAAAAAACAGTTGAAAAAAGGGTCTCAGGGATAAAAAAAAAAAAAAAAAAAAAGGACAGAAGCTCAAAGACGGGTGAGGGTTGAAAAAGAGAGAACACTGTACTGTATATACTGCCTTATTATGCATCAGAGGTCTTGGATGTTTCTGCTGAGTTTGTTATTTTATTAGATTATTAATGAAATACTAAAGTGGCAGCTTAGAGTAAATGTTTTAATGTTACAATAATTTTACATCTACATTCACTTACCATTTACAGTATAAAGGCTCCTGAGAAAATCCAGCTGTGCATCCAATCTGGATGTCTTTTGACTTTCTTCATGGATAAAAGAAAATTATTATTTGAAGACGTTTTGGGAAGTAGACTTCCACAGCAGACACTTGCAGGGCTAGATCAGAAGTGAAACTAGTGTGCTGAGTTCATCAGTGGTGGTCGGAGGGAGGAGCTGCCTGCTGACTAGATATGATTTGAAGCTGTAGCCAGAGATCAAGGGGAATTTATGTTGGGAGGAAGGGGTCATCTAAATGTTAGGGGTAAAGATGATCATGGATGAACAAAAGAAAAAAAGAAAAAAAAAAGGAAATGTTAGCAGTGCAGCCGAGTGTACTTCACCTTCAGTGATCCCTGCAGCAATGAGGTGGTGTAGCCGTTATAGCGGGAGGTCACATGGAGATCAGGCCGTTCAGTGCTGCTCCAGTAGAGGTTGGAGGTCACCCAGTCAACTGCCAGAGCCGTGACAGTATCATCCTTATTGGGTAAAGCAAGACACCAGGAAATACTGACTGTCATGACACCCAACTTGTAAGGCTGCTTTATTAACTCTAATAATGGTCAATCCATTTTGTAGCTGGGCTGCATCAATAATTAAAATTAATGACAGAAAGCCTGAAAACAAAAACATGTATTGTAATGTAATTATATCTTAAATAACATTACTCCAGAATTTAAGAACTTGCTTATTCCCTTGAAAACGTAAACTCTGCCCACCTTTAGCTTTAGGATTTGTCCAGCAGGTGTCAGGCCCTGTCTCGACCTGGAGCCACTCAGCTTCAGCACGTTCACAGATCCTTGTCCTGCATCTGCCACATACAGGGAAAGTCCTGGGATGGACACGTCCAGTCCCAAGGCCTCAGTTACCCCGGGTAGGGCTAAAGCCCGTCCATTTGGCATTTTTTTCAGAGCAACACCATCATGACGCATAGAATGCAAGTAAATCTACAAGTAATGGGAGAGAAAGATTAGCAACAGAACAGCGCTGTGTTTTATGAATTACGATTCAAGCAGAAAGGAGAACTTAGTGTTTCAAATTTATTTCTCAGAAGTGTGTCTGCAGACTGTTCTTGACACCACAAAGAGACAATTCACCTGATAGACTGTCTTCTGAGACAAGAGCAGGATGAAGGTTGACTCCAAAGGCAGAGAGCAGGTGATCTTGTCCTTGGAAAGCAGCAGCCCCTTTGGGCATCGGCAGACTGCTGTAGGCCCCCTAACCGCTGGAGCTCCTGCTGACCCCGGTACTCCAGACCTGCCCCTCGCTACTGGGGTCAGGAGGCAGAGATGGGAGCAGTGTAGCAGGTCACAGGGGCTGGATATGTCTGGTTGGGAAAGGGCATGCATCACCTGCGGAGAGAGGAAACATACACATCAAGTCTCAAGTTGTTTTCCTGAAACCTTGCAACTTCTTAGGTTTTCATTGTTACAGCAAATTGTCCATAAAAAATGAAAACTGCTGTTCTGGACTTATAACCGCACCAAGATGAAGACTCACTTTCAGTCCAAATGGCTGTCCTGGTCTCTTCAGAAGAACCTTCTGATCTTTCCCGTTGTTCTTGTTAGCTGAGCGGATGGTTCGTCTCTTGGTGTCAGACCAGAATAGACGATCATTGAAGACCGCCACAGAGAAAGGGCTTGGAGTTTCAGCTAACTGGAGGATCTAGTGAGAGAAGGCAACAACAATCACTGTTTACTATCCAATAATAATGATAATAATAATAATAATAATAATAATAATAATAATAATAATAATAATAATTAAAGCTGCAAGCAGCGTTGGTCTGGACCTCGCACTCTGGCCCGTCGGGATCAGATCATTTTGCTTTTTAAAAATGAGGGATATTTCTTACAAGTGTGGTGTGCTTTTATTTTGAAAGTTTGACAGGATAAGAATTTTCTGCAGGGTGAGACATGTCTGTCTTGCTCACACGTCTATTTTTAGAAAAGGAAAGATTTTTAACCCACCTGACCTGGTCAAAGTTTGATTGACGTGTATTGTCAGGTGTGTAGAGACAATAAAGAAACTGCAGCTGGACACAGAAAAATACTCATATTTGAATGGAGAGTGTGAGCGAACCCACACCTTTTTGAACATTTACTGCTTCCACATAGTTTTAGATACAGACCTCATTTGAACGTTAAATGAGTCACAAGACCTTGACCTACAAATCTTGAATTTACATGTTTTTTCTATCTTTTTTTGTTTTATTAGAGATATTAGAGTGTGAGTTTTAAAGTCTTTTCTTGCTCCTACTGTGATTTTATAATGAGTGTGTATTGCGGAATGTTTCACAGCACTGAGGGAGTGACATCACCAGGAGCAGTTGGAGAGGAGGATTTTAGAGTACGCTTTTTGTGAAATCTCCTCATAAATCCCATTACTTTGGCCAAATCTTACATTAAAAGTCATATTTTAGTAGGAATTTTTGTTGCGAATCCATTGATACAGGTTTGAAAGTGGTAGTTTTACAGTAGTCAGTAGTAGTAAAACTACTGTTTTACAGTAGTCCTCTGCCTTTTGGGCTCGGTTCCTAATAATAACAGAACTATTGGGAGACTAGCTGTAATCACATCAACTGAAACATACCCACTGAAATGAGAACATGTACTTTTTGAAGTGAGTGGAACACACCTCAGACAGATGCGTTTTCATCAGATGACTAAAACGTTAAACTCTTTGGAACCAATTTGTTTTTAGGCTTTTCATCTGTCTTTTTCCCTCCATTGTGTTTACCTTGACGTTGTCTCCGTCCAGAGAAGCTGAGCCGATGCAACGCAGCTTCTCATCAGCCCAGTACACCCTGTTGTCCAGGAGGTCAAAGGCCAAACTAACGGGCCAGCTCAAGCCGCTGCTCACCACCACCTTCCTCTTTGAACCGTCCATGCCAGACCGCTCGATCTGAGGGGTGCTGCCTATCTCTGACCACAACATCAACCTGACAAGTAGCACACAAAATGGTTGAGACTTTAATTTAAGTTCAGGAGTAAAGCTACCAGGGCTGAGCGCCTTACCCTCTGTGTGGCAGCAGGACCAGTGAGCTTGGCTGTTCCAGATCTTCACCCAGCACCACAGTGTAGTCCTGAGATCTCACTGTGGCATCACTGAGCTTCACCGCCAGAATCTGGCCCACCAGTCCATCCACCCAGTACAGGTTCTTACCGACCCAGTCCACTGCGATGAAATCCGACTTCACTCCTGTAACAAGATTTTGTTTGAATACAAATCAGGTCAAGTGGGGTGTCTTAGGTTAATCATATTCTGGTGCATTAGTTAATTATTTTCTTCAAATCTTACTGATCACCCATTTAAAATACTTTAATTACACAATTGTAGAATTCCTAATACAGTCATACCTTTGATAAGTGTCCCTTTGTTGTTTGAGTTTTTCATGTCAGCCCAGCGGATGCTCTGGTAGTCAGGGCTCAGCCAGTAAACTCTCTGTTGAGCCCAGTTGTAATCCAGTGAGAAGACCGGACGATTGGCAGAGGAGAGAAGATTCAAGGTGGCACTATGGACCCCCAGAAGTAACAGTTCTGACTGCACCGACGCTAGAAGCAATGGCTCGTCTAGAGATGGAAATGTGACCACAGTATGATACCACAACCAAAAAGCTAAAGCATTCCAAGGTTATTTTGTCATCAAAAACTTAATGAGCACTCTACACGTTATCACATATTGCAAGACTTTGTTTTCAACATTTTTTGAGTTCACATAGTTACACAGGTTCATCAACGTTTCATAATTGGTGCACGGGGCATAAACTGATGACATCACTTTCTGTGGTATTCAGCAGAAATTAGTCCTTTGGGTCATTGTAGTTCTGTACGTGACTAAAAATCCAATATAGAATTTTATTTCCTGAGCCAAACAATCATACTTTAAGATGTCCGATAAGGTTATTTTAATATGCAATGAAAACCACCTAGAATTGAATTTCAGTGAGTATGACATTTCAAGAACTTTTACAGCATTTAAAAGATCCAAGATTGGACAGTCTGTGAAAAAGCATTTACATGCTATGTTGTCAGAAAAACAAACCCAAAATAGGTATAACTACTCCATAAATTGTGAACAAGTTGTAAATTTGCCCATTTATTGCACTAAATTGGTTGCTGCTGGGAAGCCAAAACAGTGACAAGTGCATTACCATGAGATGACAAAATAAAATAAAAAAGAAACAACTCAATGGTCACTGCAACAGCTTACTTAACTCAAAGTTTCTCAGGTTTCAAGTATCTGGTAGTGTTATACTATATCAGAATGAAATGAAACCAATGGCTGCCTGGAAGTTATGAAATAAAAAATGAAAATAATTCTATGCTGTGTAGTGTGACATATTTACAATTGGCAGCTTAAGGGATAAAATGGCACAAAGCCACACAAATGTCTCTTTAATCACATCAAAATTTGATCCTTTATGCATAGGCATACTAACCTTTTGTCTTGCAGCTTTTGTTGTCAGGCTCCAAGTAGAAGCCAGGGTGGCAATGACACATGTAGGACCCACCGGTGTTGAGGCAGGTGTGTTTGCATACAGCATGCGGCATTGAATTACACTCATCAATGTCCACACATGACATAGCACTGGAATGTAGCTCAAAACCTGCAGCGCAGTAACACCTCTGCAAAGATGAGGAAAAGGGCATCAAGCCAAGCAAGATGTATATTCTGCATAGTGCACATTTATATGTAAAGAGTCAAATTCTTATACACATATACTTTTCCACAGTTCTCTAGCTGTGATAAACTAAACTGATGAACTGAAATATGACCTATCCATAAATAAACTCAAAAACAAACTTGTGACAAGATTTGCTTGCTTACATGAAAACATACTCAGGAAAAGTTTGTGACAAAGCGGCACTAACAGCTTTGGACAGAAAAGAAGCAGAACATTGTTTTTTGTACTGACCGGTCCATTTGGGGTGCTGACACAGTGGTGGTCACACTCAGGGGATGATGAGCTGGAGCAGTTGTGTTGAGTGCATCCCACACCCTCATCTGAACTGTCAGCACAGTTGGTGAAGCCGTTACATACCAGATGGGGTTCCAAACACTCACCACTGCCACACTTGTAAAGGTGAGAGGGGCATTTTCTCTGGCTGCCTATTAAAGCAGATGCACAGATTCATTATGCTACAGATGCTTTTTAAAGTGATTAAATACATTTGGCTGTATTGGAAAGCATTTCCTTTCATATGTAGTTTTTTCTTCCAACATTCAGAAACGGACATTATGTTGTCGTATTGGTACCAAAAATTAGGCCCATTTTTTTTTTTTTTTTTTTACAGGGCATACCACCTCATGAAAATAAAATGGCAGATTTGGAATTATTTCAGTTACTTTGAAAATTATTAGATAATCCAGTCTTCACTAACTAACCTTATCCAAACAAGCCGGAATGCATGCAATGTTGCATGACAACAAAAGTAAAGCAGAGCATTCACCCGACTAATTTAAACATGCTTACATTTGTCCTCGTCCATGCCATTGTGACAGTCCTTCTTCCCATCACACCTCCACAACAGAGGGATGCATTGACTGTTGTCTCCGCACTGCCACTGGTATTCCCTGCACTTCGCTGGAGTCGTAGTGCAGTACTGGATAAAAATGATGAGAAAGTTTAAAACGACTACTTCCCAACCCAACTCAAAAAAACTCCATTCCCTTCATCCTCTCTTTTCATAAGCAAAGTTTCAGTATGTACTATCACATAATAATCTTGGTTCACCTCAGTCTGACTGTCCCTTTCTTACCTTCTCATCTGACCCATCTTTGCAGTCTTCCTCACCGTCACAGAGCCACTCTTTCTGCAGGCACTCATGGCTGTGCTGGCATTTGAGCTGTGCTGGGCAGCGTGGGGGTCTTGTGCAGTCCACCTCATCAGAGTGGTCACTGCAGTCAGCGTATCCATCACATCTCAGAGCCTCTGACACGCACTGACCGCTAGCACAGCGATACTGGTTGATTGCACAAGCCACCAAACCTAGAAAGAGAGACACAGAAGTGTGGATGTCATCTGCATTTGTAGATATTTATGTTCATCTTCATTTCAGAGATATTAAGATTACTGGTTCGCTCTGGGTTGCTATACAGATACATATAAAGTCACCTACCGCACTTTTCCTCATCTGAGCCATCAGCGCAGTCTCTCTCGCCGTCACACAGGAAGGTCTCTGGTATACAGCGAGTGTTGTTATCACAGTGCTGATGGCAGCCGTCACTCAGACTCACACAGTTCATTTCATCAGATCGATCCTGACAGTCGTTTTGCCCATCACACACCTGCGCCTGTGGGATGCATCTATTCCCGTGAGAACACTGGAACTCATCTGGGGAAGGAAAAACATAATCCTTGACACAACCTATGACTCGATTCTTTTCCATTTCTCACTGATCTATTTCTGACTATCCAGTTTATGTTTTCCAATTGCTGTTCCAACATTTTGCTTGTTTTCACCGGCTCAGTGCACAAAACAAACCTGCTTTGCATTGTGCAGCACATCCCTCTTCGTCTGATCCATCCTGGCAGTCCTTCTCTCCATCACACACATGGCTGTACATGACACACTCGAGGCCGTCTTTACACAGCTTGAAACCTTTACGGCATTTCAGAGGGGCTGATCTGGCACTAAGCATATTGGTGGAGGCTTGGCAGAGAGAAAATCGTGCATTTAATGGGATATGAAGACATTCAAGCTTGAATTTCTGAGCTGGGCAGGAAACAGACAAGACAGGGATTGTTTTCTTTGTTCAACAAATCCTGTAAAAAAGGTTATGAATGCTACCTGAGCAAATGGTGCAGTTGGATTGGGGTTTTTGCTGGGGTGCTGCTAAATGGTTGCTTTTTCTATGTGGTTGCTAGGGTGTTGTCAGGTTGTTTCTTGCTGGTTGCTATGGCGTTCTAAGTGCTTGGCACAGACTGGATATGATTGCTGGAGCATTTCCAGGTGGTTATTATTCTATTATGGTCAGTTGGTAAGGTATTAGGGGTTGCTATGATGGTATCGGGTGCTTGCTAGGGTGTATGAGTTGGTCGTCAGGGGGACCCGAGAGTGTGTGGTTCTTAGGGTGTACTATGTGTTTGTACACAGCGAGCACATCAAGTATGAGGAATAGTAGTAGTGTGCATTGCCTAGCACTAAGATAATTCTTGTTATTTATCTAGTTTGTGTATATTTTGTTGGCTTACGGGGAGCAGTAGGGTCTTCTGATTTACACTGCTTCTCATCTGAGCCGTCTGGACAGTGGGCACGACCGTCGCACACTTCTATCCTAGGGATGCACTTTCTCCGGTCGCTGCACAAGAAATCAGCTGATGTGCAGAGATACAGGAGTCGATATGAGGAGCATAGAGGAATTAATATCTCAGAACAAACATTGTGAAAATAGCTGCCCTGTAACAGTTTAGATAGCATTTCATCAAAGTTGGCCTAAAGCAAGTTTATTGTGAGTGAGAGTAGCACTTCACTTTTTCTTTGAGGGTTTCCAACATTGAGTCCATGCCATCATTATTTTCCTGGATAAGTAGCCTGCTGCTACCTTTACCTCGCGGTCATTGCTGGACTCAGACTTACCACGGTTTTTACACTGGACTATACAGTTGTTCTCATCAAAAGCATCAGGGCAGTCTCTTTGTCCATCACAAAGCTGCTTTTGAGAGATACATACTGATGAACCTGGACAGAGAACTGAAGGAGTGATGCAAGCTGATGTAGAAGTAATGACAGGAGGCTCTGTTGTTGTAGCAGTAACAGGGTCTGGAAGGGAGAAAACTAAGTTTTAAACTACTGAAAACTTTTCAACAGTTTCAGCACTCTGGCAGGACTGTCTGCTAGCTAATGCTGAAACAGGCACATGCTCTATAAAAGTGGGTTGATATTTGTTGGTAATCATGTTTCATTAGGTTTTCTTGCTTTCAAACCTCTAGAGGTGGCAGGAATAACACTGCCTAACACCAGTGAATGAATACTAAAAAACTGAATGTGAAGACTTACCACAGTCCACTTCATCTGTGCCATCCAGGCAGTCTTTCTCCCCGTCACACAGGAATTTCTTTGGGATGCAGCGCTTGCCATCAGCACAACGATGCTCGCAGCTCTTGGTTCGTTCCCAGCAGTCCACTTCATCAGATTGGTCCTGACACTGCGGCTTCCCATCACAAACCTGAGCCTTAGGGATGCACATCTTCCCGTGGGAGCACTGAAACTCATCTGGAGTGGAGCACAGAATTGTTTTGACTCATCATGGACTTTATGTCATAGTTAAAAAAAAAAAAAAAAACAACAAAAAATTGTTCAGAGTGTACATGATTCCATAAACTCTCTCAAGATCTTAAAATGAAATAACCTTGTTTGCAGGTTTCTGGGCATCCTTGTTCATCAGAACCATCCAGACAATCGTTCTCTCCGTCACATACGTGGCTGTATAAAACACACTCTGTGCCATCTTTACATGGCTTTGATCCCATACGGCACTTAAGGACATTTGCCTGAGCTGCAGGAGTAGCTACACTCGGACAGTTAAGCTCATCTGAGCCATCATGGCAATGAGAGCGGCCGTCACACACCAGACTCTTGGAGACACAGCTCCTATGGTCCTTGCAGAGAAAGTCAGCTATGGAGGAAGGCATTTAATACATAATACAGAATACAAAAGCAACATTACAACAAAATATGTAAGAGTTAATTTTTGTGACTACTTACTATTGTAAGGGCATCTTTTCACACAGTTCTCATCAGATCCATCAAGACAGTCTTTCTTTCCATCACACAGCTGTGTTGGGAGGATGCATAAAGATGAATCTGGACACAGAACTGAAGGGCTGGTACAGGATGGCTTGGTAGGAGGCTGATTAAAGGGTTTGACAGGTGATGGCGATGCATTTAAGCTGAGATTTTCTGCAGTTGTGGTAGTTGCAATCTCTGCAGCCTCTAAAATTGATAAAGAGTCAGTTGAAATTTAAAGTTCTATTTAAAGAACATCAAGATATCTTTGCCATGTTATTATATTAGTATACCATATTTTCTCTAATAGTAGCTTGTATTCAATTAAAAGCCAATAATGGTCAACACGAACAAATAAAGGCAGGCCCAAAATACAGGCCGGGGAGGGAAAAAACAAGGATGGATTGAGGCCGTATTCAGACCAAATAAGGTGTTGCTGCGCACCACTGCAAGGTTGTACAGTGGTGTGCGGGGGTGTGGTGTGTTTATTTGTGCTCTAGAAAGTAACCCCTGTGAAACAATTAGATATTTTTTTTTAATGATCTGATTCACAGCTTTCTTACCAGCTCCATCTCTTCATTCACTCTCTAGCCCCCTCTCCATCTTTTTCTCGTCTTTTTTTAAAATGAGTTGGGAAACCAACAGCAAAGCCTAACTTTACTTTTAACGTTATCAAATGAAAAGAAATGTCCGCCCCCCTCCTCTTGGTGCCTGTTATAATGTGACTGTGGTTTGTAGTAATGTACAAGTGCACCTAATCATAAACCAATGGGTAGCATTGTGGCATATCTCAGTTTTCATTCAATTAATGTGATAATGAGTTACTAATGTAAAAAATATACAAATATTAAGAAAATACACATATCTACATTGATAATTACCATCCATTCAAATTAATTAAGATGTTTGAATGAAAAAATATGGCATTTAACTCACCACATCCTTCTTCATCTGATCCATCTCGACAGTCTCTCTCTCCATCACAAACATGACTATAGAGAACACACTCTGTTCCATCTCGACACAGTCTGGAGCCCCTGCGACACTTTAGGACGTTTGTTCGAGCTGCAGGAGTAGCTACACTTGGACAGTCAACTTCATCAGATCCATCGTGGCAATGAGAGCGACCGTCACAAACCAGACTCTTGGAGACGCAGCTCCGACGGTCTTTGCAACGGAAGTCATCTATGGAGGGTAAAATATTCAAAAGAGAAAAGTTAGTTTACACAACCACTTCATTGGAACGTAAATCAAACCAAATACAATACAAAAATAACACACTAGAAAACGTATTCAGCTTATCGACTTTGTTAAAAAGAAAAAAAAAAACGACTGTAGCTGTGATTTCATCTTCAAACATCTACATACTGTAGCCCATTACCTGATTACTTACTCTTATAAGGGCATCTTTTTATGCAGTTCTCATCAAATCCATCAGGGCAGTCTTTCTTTCCATCACAAAGCTGTGTTGGGTTGAGGCATAAAGAAGAACCTGGACACAGAACTGAAGGGCTGGTGCAGGATGGTTTGGTGGGAGGCTGAGTAAAGGGTTCGACGGGTGAAGGAGATTCATTTAAATGGAGATTTTCTGCGAGGGTGGTAGGAGCAGTGTCTCCAGTATCTAGAAATATTACACCCTGAGTCAGTGAGTCAGTTGGAAAAATTGCATTTTAAAACATTCAATATCATTGTCAAATTGCAATTATTATTATCAGCGACAGCAAATTGTGCTTCTCTACAGAAGAACTTCACATTTATCTTTGTAAAAGCAACCATTGCATGAAAACTCACCACATCCTTCTTCATCTGATCCATCCCGACAGTCTCTCTCTCCATCACAAACATGGCTATAGAGAACACATTCTGTCCCATCCCGACACAGTCTGGAGCCAACACGACACTTCAGAACATTTGCCCGAGCTACAGGAGTAGCTACACTTGGACAGTCAACTTCATCAGATCCATCGTGGCAATGAGAGCGACCGTCACAAACCAGACTCTTTGAGACGCAGCTTCGACGGTCTTTGCAACGGAAATCATCTATGGAGAGTAAAATATTCAGAGGAAAAAAGGGGAATTTTGTCAGATTTACTTACAGATGTACTTCAAATTTACAGAATAAGTGTCATGTTAGTTTACACAACCATTGTATCCATTTTGGTTGAGATAAAAAGACCAAAAAAAACAGACTGTAATTGTGATTTCATCCTCAAACATTTTCATACTGTAGCCATTACTTACTCTTATAAGGGCATCTTTTTATGCAGTTCTCATCAAATCCATCAGGGCAGTCTTTCTTTCCATCGCAAAGCTGTGTTGGGTTGAGGCATAAAGAAGAACCTGGACACAGAACTGAAGGGCTGGTGCAGGATGGTTTGGTGGGAGGCTGAGTAAAGGGTTCGACGGGTGAAGGAGATTTATTTAATTGGAGATTTTCTGCAAGGGTGGTAGGTGCACTGTCTCCAGTATCTAGAAATATTACACCCTGAGTCAGTTGGAAAAATTGCATTTTAAAACATTCAATATCATTGTCAAATTGTAATTATGTTATCAGTGACAGCAAATTGTGCTTCTCTACAGAAGAACTTCACATTTACTTTGTAAAAGCAACCATTGCATGAAAACTCACCACATCCTTCTTCATCTGATCCATCCCGACAGTCTCTCTCTCCATCACAAACATGACTATAGAGAACACATTCTGTCCCATCCCGACACAGTCTGGAGCCAACACGACACTTCAGAACATTTGCCCGAGCTACAGGAGTAGCTACACTTGGACAGTCAACTTCATCAGATCCATCGTGGCAATGAGAGCGACCATCACAAACCAGACTCTTTGAGACACAGCTCCGACGGTCTTTGCAACGGAAATCGTCTGGGATAAAATGGAAAAATATATTAAGCTCACCACATTTTCAGACAAGACGCTTCTGAAACTCCAGAATAATCAATTGAGTCAAAATTTTCAAAATAACTTTTCAGGCATTTGGGTTGAAGAAAACACATATTCCTGATTTGTGGCTTACTCTTAGAAGGACATCTTTTAACACAGTTCTTTTCATCGAAGCCATCAGGACAGTCTTTGCGCCCATTGCAAAACTGGCTTGGGGAAATGCAGAGGTGAACAGAAGACTGAGGACAGAGTACAGAAGGGCTGTTGCAGGCTGGCAGAGTCGGGGCAGGAGGTGTAGTAGTAGGTGGCGTTTGGTTTGATGGATCGCCATTTGGTTTGGCTGGAGTTGTGGTTTGTTCTGGAGCATCTAGAAAATATGAATCACACAGAAAAGTTAAACTTTGTGTTGAACAAAAAATAGTTTCACCATTTTGGAAACTTTTAAACCTATAACAGATTTATAGCACAGTATAAATATTAGTGGATGACCAAACAATTGACTGAATCTTAATTGTATACATACTTTCAGTTTGAGCACAGAAAAAAAAAACACCCTGCCCTTATAATTTTTAGTTTTCAATGTCTCCATTTTATGTTTAGTTAAAATTAACAACAGTATTACTTTAACTCACCACATCCCTGTTCATCTGATCCATCCTTACAGTCGTTCTCTCCATCACACACATGACTGTATAAAACACACTCTGTGCCGTCTTTACATGGCTTTGAGCCAATACGACACTTACGGACATTTGCCTGAGCTGCAAGAGTAGCTGCACTCTGACAGTTAACCTCATCTGAGCCATCATGGCAATGAGAGCGGCCGTCACACACCAGACTCTTGGATATGCAGCTTCTACGGTCCTTGCAGAGAAAGTCAGCTATGGAGGAAGGTATTTAATACGTCAAACATAATACAACAAAATTTATAACATTTGACTTTTTCCACTGTGGTTGAGATCAAAGAAAAAGTCTTGATCAGCCCATAACGTGACTACTTACTATTGTAGGAGCATCTTTTCACACAGTTCTCATCAGATCCATCAAGACAGTCTTTTCTTCCATCACACAGCTGTGTTGGGAGGATGCATGAAGATGAATCTGGACACAGAACTGAAGGGCTGGTACAGGACGGTTTGGTAGGAGGCTGATTAAAGGGTTTGACAGGTGACGGCAATGCATTTAAGCGGAGATTTTCTGCAGTTGTGGTAGTTGCAATCTCTGCAGCCTCTAAAATTGATAAATCCAAGAGTCAGCTGAAATTTAAAGTTCCATTTAAGAAACATCAAGACACCTTAGCCATATTATTATATTAGTACAGTGCCATGTAACTCACCACATTCTTCTTCATCTGATCCATCCTGACAGTCTCTCTCTCCATCACAAACATGACTATAGAGAACACACTCTGTCCCATCCCGACACAGTCTGGAGCCCCTGCGACACTTTAGGACGTTTGTTCGAGCTGCAGGAGTAGCTACACTTGGACAGTCAACTTCATCAGATCCATCGTGGCAATGAGAGCGACCATCACAAACCAGACTCTTTGAGACACAGCTCCGACGGTCTTTGCAACGGAAATCGTCTGGGATAAAATGGAAAAATATATTAAGCTCACCACATTTTCAGACAAGACACTGGAGATACAACTCCTACGGTCCCTGCACTTGAAATCTTATAAGAATGACAGTTAAGACAAAAAAGAAGAGATTATCGTAATAATAAACCTGATGACTGGGAAACTGAATTATCACTTCCACTGAAAAGCACACCATTTTAGTACAATTCTGACTCTAAAAGCCAGAATGGCGAAAGGTTTACTAGTCACGTGGAGATTTTAAATTTGAACTAACTTTACCTTCAGATGGACATACTGTAACACAAAAATCCTCATCATCTCCATCAGGACAGTCCTTTTTCCCATCACACAGCTGGGTTTGAGAGAGGCAGATCGATGTGCGGTGGCACAGCACAGATGGTTCATAGCAGACCGGAGCACTGGGCACTATAGAAAGTTATTATAATGGAATGAATGAGGAAATGAAGAAGCATGTCAGGATAAAAAATTGTGGCGTTCATATATATATATGTTCTCTATAAGCCAGTAGAGATCCAGCTTTAATTGGTTTTCTTTTAAAACTCCTGCTGAAAAAAATCCACTACACCACACTAATGCTGTATTTTATATTTCCAGTTCCAGAAGGACTATGAATCAAACTTTAACAGAAAAAAACCCCAAAGCAAAATAATGTTGAATTAATAAAATCAACAGCATGTGTCAGAATAAATGAGTGTTTACGCTATAACAGATGAACCTTTAGCTGACCTCTACGCACGT
This sequence comes from Thunnus albacares, assembly GCF_914725855.1. NCBI lineage: Eukaryota > Metazoa > Chordata > Actinopteri > Scombriformes > Scombridae > Thunnus > Thunnus albacares. Next base: position 19,871,011 of record NC_058123.1, on the reverse strand, counting down.
CTTTGAGTGCAGCCTCCACACTGAGCACATGACCTGTCACAGTCACGTCTTGGATGGGGCTCCCATCACGCCGGTCCCACAGAGTCATAACATCATTGGAAAGGGACAACAGGAAGGGCTCAAAGGCACCTACGACTGAGCCTGAGATGTTCCATCTTCTGCCAGCTTGGTGGCTTCTCTCCTGCACCAAACTCATTGTTGTCAGGCCTGTAAGGGCAGCAAGAAGCAAAACTCATTCAATGGGAATGAATGAATGGTGGAAAAATTGACTGCCAAATTAGGATTGGATTAGGCTGGATTGTGAGAGTCCTAGGAGTGCTTTGTTCAAGGTTTTAAGACTGAGAAACTACCACTTGTGGCTTCATGAGGCTGTACTTAGGCACAGCAGTGTTTTGAGTGCTCACATCAGCATACTCACAATGACAATGTTAACATGCTCATGTCTAGCAGACAAAATGTTTACCATGTTTGGCATGGTAAACATTTACCATGTAAATGTAAATGTTTACATTTACCAAAAATTACCAAACATGTTGGCATGCTTGTGTGTTAGCATGCCAACATTCTCTAATTAGGACTAAACTCAAAGGAGGCTGATGGGAAAGGAATTAGTTTTGCAAGTATTTAATCATAAAAGTATTGAAAAATTGAAAATTTGACCTGATAATGATACAAGATGAAAACTTGCATGCCAATTTGTGCTTCATTGGTGATCCTTCTCCTATTTTAATTTCCAATGTTTTTGCCTTTATTGCAGCAAAATTATTCCTTGCAAAACCTGCAACACTCATTATATAAATCACTGTCACATTTAAGCACAAGAAATTAACAAATACTGTCACTCTGACTTATAAAAGTAACCAACCTGCCCTTTCTGAATTCCACAGCAGACTGTTGGCCCTGAGGTCAAATGCAATGGTCCCCGGCACTCCTCCTGATGCTGCTAGCTGCAGCAGCTCTTTGGCTTTGCCTCCCATCATGCTCATGGTGAAGATACGTTCCTCCTCCAGCCAGAGGATCACACCCCTCAGCCAGTCCAGATACAAGTTTCGAATCTCCTTTGTTGTCTGGTACAGATGCTGGGGGTAACGACTGTTGGCTGTGGTGGTGCCGATGCTGGTTTGGTCACATGACACCCAATAAAGGTTCCCACTCTTTGGGTCTACTTTTATCAGACAAACTAAAAAGACAAAAAGAAAAAATTCAAAACATGATGTGCTGACAACTACAGTGTTATGCAAGGTGTAATGTTGGTCCAGTGCTCAACAGACTATCAAGCAGGGCTGAAACTAACAATTTCATTCATTCATTTTCATCAATTATTCTTAAATATATTTATCATTTATTCTATAGTCTGTGGTGAAAAATGTTCATTATAAGAACCCACAGTTGCATCTTCAAATTGCTTGTTTTGTCCAACCAACCATCCAAAACCCCAAATATTCAATTTACAGCACAATGATGTAAAACAGAAAAATCTGAAAATCGTCACATTTGAGGAGCTGTGTGTCATTTCTGCTCGATAAATTATTTTCAATAAAATCAAATGAATAATGAGTCTTTTTAGAAAAAAAGCTTCAAGTGATACAATACTGAGAATATTGCCTCCTAAATTCCACTCTATAACAACATCAACTATCTGTCTGTACAAGACAAAGAGAACTCAAACCATGAACCTGGCAAGGGTGTTGGGACCACCTCAGTCTTGTCCTGGGTTAGACTGGTGCGTTGGATATGGCCAGTTTGGTTAGCCCAGTACAGCCAGTCTCTGTACCAGTCCAGATCAAATGACAGGATGCCGTCATCAGTGGTAAACAGCTGGGTTTTAGTGGACTCTCTGCCCTTAAACTCCAACAGGTTGATGTCGGTAATGGTAGCATACACAAACCTTGGAACTGTTGGAGTATAAAAATAAACACATTTTAAATGGCACCCTCGCCTTCATTGAACTATTGTATGACTACAGATAACATACAGTGCATTAACCCCATAATGACAGTCTTTGTCATATTTAAGAACAAGCTTTGTTTCTGTGCATTTCCTAAACTATGATTTGGGAACCAAAATTGAACTGACAGATCTTATTCATTGGGTCTTTCTTTGAAAATTAAATTTCAGATCAGCACGATCAGATAAATTATATGTTACTTGTCTTCAACTAGAAACTGGAACAAGATATAAAATACATATGATGTTTGGCCATTTGTGACTAAGACAATTTAAAGTTCTGGTAAACTCACATTCACATGTCCCGTCAAGCAACAGCACTTTGGAGTTCGGACAAGTGCAGGTGAATCCGACAGGGTTTCCTTTAGTCAGTAGACAGAGCTGGCATCGAGTTTTGACACATGCAGATGTACCTGATGGATTACAACAAGACTTTTAAAAAAAATGTGAGTAGTTTCCATAGCTACAACTGTGACAATTAAGAAATACATACTTTTATTGACAAAGTATTAGTAAGACCTGTTTTCTGCAGTTTGTTATGTTAGACTTCATTTTAAAACTGATTTAATTTAATTTTATTTTTTTTAAACCACCATCTACATACAATACTCAATAAGGACATACGTTTGCTTAGGAATTTGGTATTACAACAAAAAACTGTGCACCATAAATACAAATATTAATAGAAATTTTAAGGGAGAAATAAAAAGCAGGCAGATTAGCATTAAATCTATTGTTCCAGTTACGAAGACACTGCATACCTTGAGGCTGCTGTAATTCATGATAAACTGTTAATATTGGCAGTGCTGCTTTCCAGATAAATTTCCTCTGGCTTGGTTGTTTCTGTGGAACCTGCCACAGTCCTTTATCATCTACCCAGTAGAATGAACTTTCAAACACAGCCAGGCTCAGAGCTGGTCTTCTGTTGAACAGTCCTGTGAAGGAGTAACGGCCAGTCCCATCTAACTTCACCGTCTCTATGGACTGAATGAAATAAAATTCATGTTCACTGTATGGAGGATAAACAATTGATTTCCTAAAATCAGCAAGACTGACAACCAAACCAAGTGTTTAGGTTATGGCATCATGTTCACATCATGCCATTCTATGTGAATACAAATAGCTTTAGATGGTGAATGTGTACACTCATATGTATGTAGATTGTGGTTAAGTGGTAATAATATTTCTCAGAAACAAAGCTGCACGGGTAGAATTTTTAGTCAACTTCAAGTCATTAAAAATGTAATAGACAATCAAGCCAACTGAGTGTATTGAATCCTCCACCTTATTTATTCATGACCATAACAGTAACTGAAGAAACGCCAGAAGCAGGATTTTTTTTTATTATTATTTTTTAAATATTGCGGCCATTGAGTCCAAGACTCCAAAAGCCCCTAACACAAATAAAAGTTTGACCAAACACAAAAACTGTTCACTGCAAAATGTGTTATTTGGATTTCTAATATTTTATTTATTAAATTTACTGTTCTGTCAGTAGATTATATTTCCTAACAAAAAAGTTAAATTCTTGTTGGGAAATAAAATTCCACAAAAATGGGAAATAAAATTCTGGTGGGGAAATACTGAATCATTCTTCTCTTCTGTCTTTCGTTGGCCTACAAGTATTCAAATTTTAATATATATGGGCTGTAAAAATACTGGAAACAGCCAATAAAATATTTGGCAAGGTTTTCATCATAGAATGATAGATATTAATACCTTCACTGAAATCCTTGAAATAATACTGAAGACAGGAGACCACTATCCTGAATGGTAGCTACAACCCTGCAATGAGTCAGGTTATATAGATAGATTATGATATAGATTATGATTATGTATATAGATAGTGATTGCCGAAGATGACTACTGTGGCAAGTTTTAAGTTTGGAAAATTTGTAAGGTTAACTTTCTAGCACTATACAGTAGCTTGATTGCTTCTCAGTATAGCAGTGCACAACTTCATATTAGCTTTAGTGTCAACTTTACAGTATGCTTCATTTAACCTCAGAAATCAATTTTTTGTTCTTTTTTGGCTACTATTAGTTTTTACTGAACCCTGCATTGTGTAACTGCAGCTAATCTGAAATAGTTGAATAGTTGAATAGTTGTCATTATTGACAGTGACATTATGCTCTATTCACATTTCTGATTAACCTTCAAACTTTTCCAGTCAGCAAATAAAACTTCTATATATTGATTGCGCATTTCATTGTCAGTTTAATAGCAAAGAAAATATTTTTCGTTTTGTTTTGTTTTGTTTTGTTTAACCAAAAAAGGTATTTGTATCAAAAATGTATTTTGATAATGAATTTTATTACAGGCCTTTTTCACTGAATACATTTTGACATGTCGCAGTGGGAAAAGCACAGGTGTGACGCATAAAACTAAAGATTGGCTGTATTCCATTCAGCTGCTTCAGTTTCACGGTCCTCATAGTGTGCATGCTGGCTTACTGCTCATCGTTAATGTTATTAGTAACACTTGTGCTTTTCCTACCATGACAAGTCAAAATATCTGCTGTAAAAATATTGAAATTCAACATTATAATGCATGTCACTCATATACAGTGTGTTTGATGTACTCTGTGTCAACTTCTGCTGCCTCTGTTTCTGTCCTTAATTCACCTTCTTGAAGTCACTGATCCAATACAGCCTCCTGGCAGCCACGTCAGCAGTGAGGCCGTGGGCAGACTGAGCAGTGAGCACCGTCACAGAGCTTCTTTCTGACCCATCCATCCACGACTTCTCTATAGTCACCCTGTCTCCAGGGCCTGCATTGACCCAGAACATCAAACTGAAAGGCAGAGACCAGACATTTTAAATAAGTACCACCTGATGCATCATCATCTCTTTTGGTGCATTCATATGTGCAGATTACATAACATTAAACAGCTCATTTTAATACCACTGCAAAAGTAACACATTTTTCCAAGTTCAAAAGACTAAGTGTGCATTTCTTTTCCATAGAAATGTAAATTTTTCAAATATTAGATTTAAATCTTCTGTAGCAGACTAACAGAAATCAAAGCCGAGCATACCTCTCCACAGGTACAAGTACCAACTCTGATGGGCTTATGTTTTTGCTCAGTAGAGTAGTGTAACTTTTCCCATCATCTCCCTGTATGTAGATTGACTCTGTCCTCTGATTGGTCCAGAACAGGTTTCCATTCAGCCAATCACAAGCTAAACCTTTGATTCCAGGCTCTCCTATTTGAAGATTAGGAGGAAAAAGTTGCAGCTGAAAATTCATCCTTGACCTTGGAAACAGTAGCTGATAGTGTAGTCAGTAATGAACAAAGATTTATGTTCATTTATGTTTCATGTACAATATATCAAGTAAAGATATAAAAGACAATGAGGCTGCACCGTAGCCAAAATTATGCCATCCTCCAGTTACAGATTAGGTTTTTAGCATTTGTGTGGGAGATCTCAGGCTGCTTCAGTTACCTCATACATAAAACCAGTCACAATTATGTCTCAATAATACCTTAAAAATAATTATAAAGACCATTGTCTTTGGTTAACCAACCAGTATAGATCTTCCAGCTCTGCCGTCCGTCACTTTTGTAAATGCTGCCATGGCCATCGGCCCAGTAGTACCAGCCTCGGGCGATGTCAAACGTCAAGGCTACTGGGTCAAACAGTGGCATCTGAACAATTTCAAACTGTTGAGACTTCACGTTCAACAGCCCGATAGATTTCCTCTGCACTGTCAGCAGTCTGGTAGCGTTACCTGGATACAATTATAAATTCACAAAGAAGGCTACAGTTTGTGTAAATATTTGGGAAACATATTACATTTTTGCAGCAATGGTCAAGAGAATAACTGAGATTGGAGTAAATTTGACTTCCTCTATCATTGCCATTATGAATGACCTCACAAATCATTCCAATAAAAATGCATCAAGTAGACAACTGTAGAAAGTTACAAAGGTAAAACATTAAATTCAAAATCAATTACTTTTTCATTTAATATTTGTGAATTTTATTATCATTTCATTACCAAGATCACATGTGACAACTACTATTTTGATGTAAACTGCTTGATCTTTGATCTTATTGAACTTCTCTTTCTTGCTTTTGTCATCAGCTCAGCCACATCAAAGTAGATCATTAACATGTCAATTATCTTTTGTCCAAATTCATTTCATGATGTTTGCTGATGGGTTTGATCTTCTGAGGCAATGAAACTAAATCCACAGTAAGTTCACATTGTACAATTAAGCTGATGACTGGCCCACCAACACTTGCCAGCATTAAATATGTACTAGGATGTTGGTCAATATGTAAAAAAAAAAAAATTAAAAAAAAAAAAGTACTTAGTGTTTCCCTGACTCAAGATGAGGTAAGTGGGTAACAGAAGGGCCATGATGATATACCTGTTGGGAAATCCCTGTATCATTACCTGTAGCTAAACATGTGGACCTTCCATTCAGTTTGAAGCCGTCTCTGCAGTGACAATAGTAGGAGCCAACAGTGTTAGTGCAGTGATGCATACATGGAGCAAAAGGAAGGGCACATTCATCTAAATCTGAGGAGAGAGAGAGAGTTTTAGCTTCAGAAGCATGAGCAGCACATCAAAAACAGATTGCCTAAAATTTGGAAATAGACAATCATATGGCTGCAAAAATTATCCACTGTCTACAGTCATACTGGCATCAACTGTCAGCATGTTTGTGATGTAACTCTTGCTGTAAAATCAATCACCCCTCAGTAAAAGTGAAAGTGAATAAAGTGTCATTATGCTTGCTCCACACACCTTCACAGACTGCTCCATTTGGAGAGAGCTTATATCCAACAGGACAGTCACACAGAGCTCCCCAGGGTTCATCAACACACACGTGGCTACAGCCGCCGTTATCCATAGAGCAGATACGACCTGCAGGAGGAGCAATATGAAGCATCGACACACCTCAGCGTTACAGAAATTCATGCACAAGAAGCTTTTAACTGAGATTGATAAACATGAACTTAGAAGAAATATGTATGAAATATGTATGTAAAGCCTGATTTATGTTTCTGTGGTGATGTATCGGTTTGTGCCCACATTTTCCATCATTGTAATTCACTGAATCTGTCTCAAACTTACCGCAGGTTATGGGCTCATCGCTGCCATCAGAGCAGTGAATTTTCCCATCACACCTCTCTTCAGCTGACAGACACATCCCCTCAGGACATCGCATGCTGTCCTCACCACAGAGACCTGTATATATTAAAAAAAAAAAAGAAACAACAGTAAATCATGTCTTCCATCTTGTTTCTCTTATCTACACTGTTCAGGGTGATATTTTATGTTCTGCACCTTACAATGATGTACAGTTACTACTGTCAACAATTGCTTCACACAAATCCTGATTTACATATATACAAGGTTGCATTTTCATATTGGGCCCATAAATTAAAATAGTCATTGCACTGATACACTAGATTTACTAGTTTTATCACCAATACATCACCATGCAGTCAACATCAAAGTGAATATTCAATCTCCTGTGGACACAGCATTGAACCAGCCCATCTTTCTCACCACAGTCCTCTTCATCAGAGTTGTCCACACAGTCATTGTGTCCGTTGCAGCGCAGCTCTTTGGGGACACAGATGTGGTTTCGACAGGTCCAGTCAGACTCCAGACAGCCCTCTGCGGCTGGACAGCTCTCCTCATCAGAGCCCGTGGGACACTGGTTTTGTCCGTCACAGCGGGCCGATGCATTGACGCAGCCAACCGAGTCCACACATGGAAACTGACCAGGCGGACATTCAGGAGAGCCTGGGGGTGCTGGAGGGAATAAAACAAGACACCATGAAAGGAAATGCACATGATGAGAAAACTGAATTTACTGAATAACACAGGAAAGTTTTTTGTTTCAGTTTCTCTTTAGCTACAAAAGTTGTGCAACATCATTTTATTTGTTTTAAGCATATAACCCTCATATTGAGTGACCTGTGAACACAATCTAGCATTTGACCTACAGGGGGCTGATATATCCCATATGTAATCCACATTAAACCTGAAATTAACAGCATGAGATGTTCACGTTTAAATATCTACAGTTACAGAGTTAGATGGCACCAAACAGATCATGATAACATGACTATGCTTAACATTTTGTAGCTCCACAATTAAACTATGTACTGAATGTTAATGTGGAGAAGTTTAAATATGTCTCAAAATCAACAGCTAACAGTTGTATTTATTGCAAAGCAGATTGTTTAGTAAAATGTTAAATTAATCTGTGATAATTGCTGCTGACTGTTTTCTGAGAATAAAGAAAGAAAATAGAGCAATCTCAATTTTGGTTAATTTATCAGTATCAGGAATGTTTTTCTTGATGAAGAACAGGAAGTACACCTACCAGTGCAGTCCATCTCATCAGATCCATCCAGACAGTCTCCATCTCCATCACATCTCCAGATATCAGGGATGCAGTTTCCATCATCACACTGCCACTGGCCATGAGGGCATCCCAAAATCTGGCCTACAAACATACAGGGAGAGAGATACTGTAGGAATGCAAACTGAAGTAGTCCAAGTCACTGCCTGATTTGTTGTATTTGTCTAAAATGAGATATCCCTCTTTAGATCGATAAAGTTGATTTCTTCAGACAAGCTGAATTGCACTGACATTTTACCTGCTGGCAGGTTAAATGATTTATGGACCTTTAGACAATTTAGAGGCACAGGTACAAAACAAAAAAAAGGAAATGCAAAAGACCAGAAAAGGATACAAACACATCACTATTCATTATTTTGTTTGTGATTTGTTTGCATTGCTTGCTGTAAGCTAGAGCCACACAGTAACTTAAGTAACTTAATATTTCACAATAGTAGACAGACAGGTGATTGAATAAAGGTCGGAGCCAGATGTTTCAACAATTGTGGTCTCGTAAGAACAGATTTCTTGATTGTGGCTCAGATCTGTGACAGTGTTGGTTTAAAGTGGACAGGATTTTAAGAAAACTAAAAATTATGCTGAATTCAAGCATTTTTTTTTTGGTCAATTTATTTTACCAAACATTTGACTGTGGGTCAACAAGTAATACCAATGTCCAGTGAAATACTATAGAAGCATAAGAAAAACCATGATAAAGCATTGGGTCTTGTGACATGTTTCAACTCATCACAAAAGCTCACAGTAAACATCAAAGGTAAGGACAAACAGAAGCACTGGTACCTGTGCTGTGCGCTGCAAAATAGCACAAGTCTGTCTTGATGTTAATCGTGTAAAATGATCTAGTCTAACTACTGCACTGACAGGACACAGGAATATTCATGAAGACAGGTTTAATTTAGGTTGATCATACTCCATGGAAGGTTAAAGTCACTGTCACAGTGTCACAGTGACTTGCACTGAATTTCCATTAAAGTTTGTAACCCTGCAGCCACAGAATCCAGGAGGAAGTGCCATGTTACCTCGTTCATCTTCAGATCTAAACAAAATGTATTAACCAACCTGAATGGTATTTGAGTGAATATGAACATGTTTGTAAATGAATACACATGACTAGATTTGGATAAAGTCACACAAATGACTTAAAAATGTGGTTACCTCTGGAAATTTTTAGACCTGCCAGAAAAATCAAACAAATGAACTGGTGTAAGTCCATGTCGGCCCGCGCGCCTCATCGGGACAAACAGCCACAGCTGAGAGGAAACGTTTTAATCAGCCTCCACCGCTGCACGTGCGATTATAGACGGCTTCCGGCCAAATTAACGACAATAAAAGAATCATAAGGATGTTAAAAAAAACAAACATCGTAATGATTTCTCCTTTTAAAAAAGAATCAAATACATGTATTTTATTTACCCTTGTTAAGTTTGTTTAGACCTTAGGTGGCGTATTTGTCGATAAAATGTTTTTGTTGTTGATTGTATTTGACACACGATGTGCACGTGCTGCGGCTTGTGACAGAGCAGGGATAGAAAAGTGAAGACATGTGATTTGCCAAATCTCTCTCTGGTTTGTTTCAACTGTTGGTGGTGTCGTCCACTTTATTCTCTCAGGCTTTATCTGAGGTGCAGCTCATGCGTCTTTCTCGGGCTGAGGCCGCGCGCATCTGGAGAAGTTGTGCGCTTTTACGCACGGAACGAATTGGTTATCCTTAAAGTATTGGTGCTGTTTCTTTCAAAAATAATCATGTCCAGAAAAAAAAAAAAAAAAGATAAAGTATATGACTAAGCAGCTCCTTCCTTCGATATGTGGTATGGTGGAACTAAACTCAGGTTATGGATATATATTTAACTTTTGTTCCTTTTTGTTTCACAGCTGTATGTGAATTAGTCACATTATTGGGGATCCCATTCAAACATTTTGAATTGTCTTTCTCATAAAGGGGATTCACTCCACTGCTATAGCAGCATTCATTGTTGCATTAGAGAATATTGTTGAAACATATGCAGGACACGTGTCAGGTACTTTCAATAATTTAAATTTATTTTCAATACGTATGTTATGCTACCACATGCAAATACACTTTTACTTTTAGGTACATTCCACATTGAAAATATATTGATTTAAAATATACAAACAATACACATGACATCACAATCTGTAATGTTTCTACGTTTTATTAATTCACCATAAAGTGATAAAATACTTAAAAATCTGACCGGTGAATCCATTCTTCTTTATAAGGTTGTATCTTTTAAACTTTGGTTAATATCACCCCAAACCACCAAAGTTGGACCAATTTATAGTTCAAAACCAAAGTTTGTTTGATGTAGTCACAATGAAGAACTTTCAAAGAACAAGACCAATTCAAAATCAATTGCACATTTAAAAAAGACAAAAGAAAGTCATGCTCGTCAAAAAGAATCACAGCTTTGTAGTTTTGCCATCAGCTGCTTCTAACTTCTTTTGAGGTCAAGTGTGCAGTTTGTCTTATGAATGGGCACCAATTAGCTGGCGTTACTGACGTCATTAATGTCCCTTTCATGCTGCTGCCAATTATCATGACAGTGTTTAGACTTTGGTGGTGTTATTGTTTTATGAACTCTTCATTTCAAGGTGTCCAAAATTATTCATTCATACAACTCACATGAACATTTATTTGTAGATTTAGTGCCTATGCATAGGAATAAAACCATTACCATTGACTCCATAAACACATTATTGCCATTTCCTTAAAAAAAAAAAAAAGTTCTTTTCATCAAGAAAGTAGTTAAAAATAAATGTCCAGTTTATTGAATAATGAAAATAATGTAATTTTGCTTATTTTTATAATGTGGTATCATAGACTACTTATTTATTTAGGCTATTCTTTATTTATTATAGATAATTTATTTGATCTTTAGGCATATTTAGGCATATTTATGATAACTTGTTATTTGGTTATTGAAATGTTCAAAATTTGTACCGTTCAATTCATTTTCTTAAACAGGAATTTTAAAATTGTTGTTATTTTTATATTCGTTTGGGTCAAACTTTGACACAGACAATTATCATATCAACTAATTTTGAAGACAAATATAGTGTCACCATTTATGTTGACTACTTATAATTATTGTATCATTCATATTAAATTAGCATTAACTGAGGATGCGTGATTAATAGATTGTCATCATAACAGCAGTTTTGCAGATTTTATACTTTTAAAAACGGAACATTAAGAAATAGAAAAAAAGGCATTGTCAATAATTAAACATGAAGAGGGACGTGTGTCAAAGTGTCAAATATTGACCATAACTTGCCCTCACTATATTATTTTCCTCGTTATGTGTCCTAACAGGCTCCACACAGGTAACGACCTGCGGTACAGAAAGTGATTCCTGATTAACTCCAGTGTCGCTTCCCAATAATTAATCACAGCGCAGTTGTGCAGCTCGTAATCTCCTTAACTAATATTATTGTCATGGCTTCTTATCAAAGGGATCTCTAATATACAAAACAACAACAATCAGAGTAGTGGGCTTTTACAGTTTTCACACCTCAGCCACTACAAAGACCAATTGGTTTCGATACATAATGACCTTGTCACATTTGAGTCTTTGAGCGCTCTCGTGGATCACACACGCCCTCTAGCCATCTGGGGCTTGACAGATCTCTTCAAAGGACGTCAGAAGAGAGGGGTTTGATTATAAATGCCAGTCTCAGCATCTCACCTGGAGCATTTGGAATCTACCTGTGGAAGCGACAACACCAACACACTTGGGAATAATGAAGGGACTAGCAGTGGATTTCTCTTTTGCGCTTCTTCTCCTGGTGGATTTGGTTCTGGCTCTCGCCGCGCAGCCCTTCCCTGGCATGCACCCTGACGCACTGCTCCGTGGGATGAACAGCGGCTCCAGACGCACCGTGCAGCGGCAAAAGACCAGCAGGTTGCCCCTGTACATGATGCAGCTCTACCGGACCATGCTGTCCGAGGACCGGGCCCGGACTCCGGCTGACACCGTGAGCCACACCGAGGACAACCCCGGCCTGCATGACTCCGACTCTGTCATCAGCCTAGTCGCTAAAAGTAAGTATTTAACATTAAGAAAAAATATACAGTCATGGTGTTATGGAGTGGCTGTGCGTAACAGTTTATGTAATGACATGCAGTGCACATGTTATTCAGTTTTTAAAGAGATTCTACACCTGAAATGTCATTATGAAAACTTTCTAGAAAATACTTACACGTTTAATGCCGTAGTAAGTCCCTTTAACAACCTGTACACCATTATATACCAACACCAGAATGTGGATGTGTTGATTTATTTTACCTTAATTTAATCATTTGTCCAATCAAGGTTTGCTTGATTAATGTATTTTAGTAGTTATGGAACTCCCTATTGGGGAAAAAAAGCTGTTAGGTTTTATGGTCATCATGTGTTTGCAGATACATAAGAAACTGGTCTTTGCAAGCATAAACTCAGAATGACAAATGTGTCAGCAATTAAGCGCATAGACAGTTCAGTTAGCCTTTACACTTCTCTAACACAAGTCTCTCTTATTTCTTTCAGATTGCCAGCAGATCGGCAAGAGGTGGTCCGTCACCTTTGACATGTCCTCCATGTCTGCAAGCGACAATGTCCAACTGGCTGAACTTCGCATCCGCCTGCCTGCTTTCACCGAGTCCTCCAGAGCCTCAGTGGACATCTACCACTCCCACAGAGACCAGTGCTCCGGCATACACTGCCCAGGAAACAGGTTGTTCCTGGGCCGCTTGAGAGCTCCTCCCAGTTCCATGGTCTCTCCCTCCTCCTGGAAGGTGTTCAACATGACAGAGATTCTCCGTCACTGGCTGCAGCAAGAACACGCCACACAGAGGCCAGAAGAGGTTGATCCTGAGGTGAGGGATGAGGAGGAGGAGGAGGAGGAGGAGAAGCAGCAGGAGGGAGTCCAACATCCTACAGCTGACCGGGTCATGATGGTGGTCTTCTCCAGGCAGAACCCTAACAGCCAGCGAATGCCGACTCTCATCCGCACAGCGGAGCACTCCAAGTATGTCAGCCTGGACAGAGAGCGAGTGACGGCTGGCTCTGGCTCAAGGTTGAGGAGCCACAGAACCAAGAGGCACCACCACAACCAACAGCAGAGCCAGAGAGTGGCAGGAGCTGCTCCAGCCAGCAAGCCCACAGAGGAGGAGAAAGGTCCTCTGTGCAGGAAGGTGGACATGTGGGTTGACTTTGAGAAGATCGGCTGGAGCGAGTGGATTGTCTATCCCAAAAGGTACAACGCCTATCGCTGTGAGGGGAGCTGTCCTACACCAGTAGACGAGACCCTCACCCCGACCAACCATGCATACATGCAGGTAAGACTGAATTTAGTCACCAAGATAAACTCCTTAACTTTTCTTGTACAGTATTTTCTGCAACAATATAAACCGTTATGTCCTATTTGAACAGATTTGTTCTAATCAGTCATTTTCTCCTTCTCTCTCCAGAGCCTACTGAAACTTCACCACCCACACAAGGTGCCATGTCTGTCCTGTGTGCCCACACGCCTGGCGCCGCTTTCCATGTTGTACTTTGAGAACGGGAAGATGGTCATGAGGCATCACCAGAACATGGTTGTGGAGGAGTGCGGCTGTCACTGAGCAAAAGCTACAAATCTGTTGGTTAAAGATCCAAGAAACTGTTGCAAATTGGCACAGAAGAATCTTACAACTGCAGAACTGAGCTGCTCAGAGGCATAAAGTGGATGGATGTCCACAGGCACTTTACAGAGACACTGGGACAGAGGCTGTTGCTGTGATGCAGGACCAGAAAGAAGGGAACTCCTGTATATGATGGATATTGCTCTCTAAATTATGGATTTTAAAAATTAAGTTATAAATTGTTGGTACTTTTTGCAGGAGATTAGGTGATCCAAGTTGTGCCTTAGATAAATAACACTATGCAAGATTGCAAGTATATTCAAGGTAAGAAGGACTGAATATAAAAAAAAACAATAGACAAAAGCACAACATGGTCACAGACTGAAGCACTATAGAACATTTTAAAAACAGTTGTACATGAAAGGTATTAATGTACAAACTTCTTTTTCATGCTTGAAGGGTAAAATTTTTAATGCCGTTGAAATGACAAATGCAAATGTCAGAATGGTGTAAGCGCTTTGACTTTATTGAGATGTCTGGGTCACATTGACCCAATTGTATGTTACCTATGTACAGTAAAACAATAAATTATTTCTCATCTTGAACAAAGTCTCCAATTGTTTGTATTACAATGTTTTTGCATGATAAAACTCAACATTTGACTTGAGATACTAACTTACTTACCACAAGATTAAACTACAAGATCGTATGCCTCCACCAACCAGTCAAGTGGTAGTTTACATCCATGTCTGTCCAGACTCATAATATTTATGATGAAGACTTTGAAGGAATTTAATAAAAAGGTATTAAGTGTATTTTCCTTGTATGTGTTCACATGCTTGGATAATAAAGCTGATTCTGATAGAGCACAAAGCTGTAGCCATGACAGTAGATGACGCTTCAGATATAGATGTTGCTGCAAAGAAGCTACAAATACAAAAAAACATGGATGCATCACACAAATCTTCAACCCAACAGCACAAAATATCTAAACAATCCCCACAGTTCCAAGGTGGACACCAAGATTAGTGTCACCAATTCACTATCCGACCAAATGTGAAATATGGTCACAATCTCTCCTTCTGTTCCTGAGTTATGGTGTTGAATAATGACCAGAAAAGTGTTTTTGCAGAACGTAATGATGTCACAGTGAAGTTGACCTTTGACCTTTTGGATATAAAATGTCATCACTTCATTATTTCATCCTATTAGACATTTGTGTGAAACTGTGTCATAATTACCTCTTGAGTTACAGCCAAAAACGTGTTTTGTGAGGTCACAGTGACCTTTGACCTTTGACCACTGGAATCTAATCAGTTCTAAAAGTTATAATCAGTGGACGTTCATGCAAAATTTGAGGAAATTCCCTCCAGATGTTCCTGAGATATCGCAATCACGAGAATGTGACAGAGGGACAACCCAAAAACATCTGGCTTCTCCGGCCACGGCGGTCACCATGGCAGAGGTATGGAAAAACAAAACTGTGATCGCAAAGTTAATGCCATTACATCAGATATAATTGTGTAATATGAATGACAGTCAGCTGAGTGAGCTGCTATGTGGAGAACGACAAACACAAACTGAGTAGGTGAAGGAGAATATAAAATAGAAACATAACCATCTTATTTAGTTTAATTATTTGATAGTATTTCTGATTAACTGTACTTTATACAATGCAGATCTATAATTTCAATATTTCAATAATATAATTTCAATATTTCAAAAACACATTTTCAAAGTCATCAAATGAGTCAAATCACATAAAATATTTATGGTTTAATTTCAACAATGCTTTGACTTATTTGTCAAATATGTCACAGATCATACAAAGTGCCCATCAAAGCAAACGACAATTGTATGCATCGGTTATTGTTTTATAAGAGTACAACATTTTCACATAATAATCATTACAAAAAATACAGTCTTTTTTTCAGAACTCTAAGACTAGACTTCGCATTTCAACTGATCTTTTTTTTTTTTTTTTTTTTTTTTAAGCTTTTATACATTTTTTTCTCAACAGTAAACAAAAACAATGAAAATGTTCGGAATTACTTTCATCCTTATGGCCGACTCTTCAAATGTCCATTTCAAACTGCGACTCTTCTCCTAGAAAAGGAAAAGAAAGTGCATTTGATTAGAGGGAAATCCACCGTTACAAAAACACGTAAAAGGACTGCAGCTCATTTCCTGCTTTAGATTTTAAACATACAGATAATATTTACCTGTGCTCCCCTGTTTATGCAGGCTGTGCTTGTTGTTATTGTTGGCTGTCTTTTCCGGCTGGTTTGTGTCGCTGGAGGAGTCGGGTTTGAGCGGCCTGGTGACTCCGGGGATGTCAGGCATGTTGGGAGGCGTACGAGCCAGAGGGGACGTCCGACACTGCAGGAGGAACTTCCTGTCGTAGATGATTCTGGTGCCTGCAGGCAGTAAAGGAAACTTGAATTCAGCTGGATTCAGATTTCACATAAACATGAAAATGAAAAGTAAACATTTGTCAGACTTTTCATTTTTTATATTGTCATGTAATAGAGCAACATATGGTCTGATTAAAGCCTTTTTAATTGTTTCTCAATATTTTGCCATCAAGCTGATGTTATACAGCATAGCGAAATTTCAGGTGATCAATATTGGACAGCAGGTGTATTCAAGTTGTACGTTGATGTTTGTGGAAAAGTTGACACAAATACCCAATGTTTTGCTTCGGCTTCTTTACTACAGCAGCTAATGTAAGTGTAATATTAAAGGAATAGTCTCAATATAGGAGTACAGCCAGAAGCTGATTAGCTTAGCTTAGCATAAAGACTAGAAACAGGCCAAAGGTCATATAATTAAAACAAAAAAAATTAACTCATTAATTAACTAATTGACATGTAATATCATTCATGAATTTTTAGAGGTGCTGGTGGGCTGATTTTGTTACCTTTGCACAGAGCCAGGGTAGCTGTTTCCCCCTGTTTCATTTCATTACACTAAGCTAAGCTAACTGTCTGCTGTCTGTAGCTTCATATTATAAGAGTGGTATCGATCTTCTCATCTAACTCACAGCAAGACAGTGAATAAGCATTTTTTGAAAAAGCACACTTTCAAAAAAAAAATCCATCATTTTACCTTCATCTTTAATACTTATTCAACATTTGTTCAACATATAATTTTTATTTGTGACAAAAAGAAAATCAATTTCACAAGCTAACCTTCTGATTAAACACTTGTGACCAGTTGAAAAAGATGAATTAATATAAAATAAAATAGATTAATAAAAATAAATGTATTAACCACCTTAACAGTACAGAGACCTACTTCTTATCTGTCACAGGTTTTCTGAGTGTGACTTGTGTGTGGCATATCAGTGACGTTGACACACTTTCGGTGACCCGACTCTGTTTTATCTGTGTAAATCTGTCCCACCTGCTAATGTTACAGAATGTCACAGTATCGGTTATAACAAACGTGCTCTCTGCGTCGACTTTCTCACAACTGCGGAGGGCAAACATTTTCTTTTTCATCTTTATCACCATCCTGGAAATTTTCCAAGGTCTCAGGCTCAGCGATGTTTGAGTAGAATGTCGAATAAGTGGGTCAAACGACTCAATGTGTTGACTGACTTTGTAGAACCATGGGGTTGTTCTGGGTGTTGATGAGCATTTCTGATGCCAAATTTAATGTTTTGTTTGTTTCATTGTGTATATCAATATACATCTTTTGTAATTTTGTTTTCTGCATAAAACTTATGTAGTAGTGGGTGTGAATTTTTAAAAATATTTTTTAGCTGTTGTATCCACAGGAAAATGAGCTTAAGTTGTAATACGACGTGATTATTAGCTCACTTTCTCCATCTTAAATATAACCAGTGTGACCGAGTGTTGGCCTCATCTAGTAAACATGTTGTCATCCCTAGTAATACACCTATAAATAGGATATGACTGACCATGGGCCTATATTTGACCATACAGTCGTAGATTGTGTGAATAATCTACTGTATCTGCATACTAAACTTCTCTGGACACTATACTGAATTTGTAAATTTGATATTCATAACTGATTGGTTCCAAAACTAATTAATGTTAATCTAAGTGAAACTGTCCACAACAAGTACAGAGTCTCTGGTTCTGTAATGAAGAGAAGGAAGTAAACAAACAAAACAAACATTATAGTGAGATGAAAATCATTATGATTTTGCATTAATTTAACTTTCTACCATGTTTGTACATTAAAGCTTCATTAGGACACTGATTGTTTGGAACTGCAATCATTCCACTGATCTGTTTCTCAAAGATAATTGGATAGTGACATGCTTCAGATTTGTGTTTCTTTCAAGAATTACATGCATGGAAGGGCTGTGCAATGTACAGACTGCAGGCTTTGGGTGTTGCAATAAGTTCCCTTTAACATTGTTCACTAGTAGCCTTCATGGAGCACCAGAGCTGTCAATCATTAACAGGACTGCAGACGAGACCTATAGCTTGGCTATCACAAAGAGGGCCATTTAAGGCTGCCACAACTGACAACAACTGTTGATTTTGTTTCAGTTTTAGTAACACAAACCCCCCCAAAATCAAGTTATAATCTTTTCATTTCCAACCCATCCACCTACATTTATGGTCTTAGAGATAGGAACAGAAAATTGTGCAATGGGTGGTCCAGCAGGGTGTGATGTCAGTGGAATATTAGGCTATTTTATGGCTTTATAGCAGAGAATTACTTATCTCAACCACACAGCTGGTCTCCATGGTAATCTAGAAAATCCCATCTTCTAATATTCCCTTTAAATCTTCTAATTCTCATATTAAAGACGTTTATCTTATTGTCAAATTCCTGATGATATTAAAGTTTTTTTAATATAATTATATTTTTCCTCCCACTGACATCATTACCTCCTGGCGTGGTGCTGAAAAGAGTCCCCCCGGGAGTGGTGGAGTAGTCCTGGGGCATATGGGCAGCATCGTGGATAGTGACCCGTCTCACGGCGGGGATATCCCGGCTCCTGGTGGTCTGTCCTCCGGCTGACATCTCTCACAGCACTGAGTCGACTGTCTTGTGCTTGTTGTGTCACCTGCAGTGCCGAGGACTCCTTCTAGCTACAGTCCGCCCGTTAGAAAGTTACCTTGTGCCTCCACGTGGTCTGCACGATTCCAAAACAACCCAAAGACTTCCTCCAAAACAACACGTGGGACAGAGAGCTGTGATTGGCTGCAAGCAGGGGGCGTCACAAACAACGGAAGTTGTAGTTTTTCCTGATCTGCAGGTTGCCCTGTCAGACACAGACTTCAATTCTAGAAAATACATAAAGAATAAAACCGAAAAATTGATTATTTAATGTAAAATATAATTGTGTAATTAGTTATATAATTACTAACAAATTATCAATTTTAGAAGGCTCCATTTAATTATTATGTGGATAGTGGAAAACATTTTCCTGTACCTTCCTAGAGAGGAACTGACATATGACAGTACATTTATATAGGAAGCTTTTATGGAAAAAAGATTATGTAATATTTATTGTACTAATTAAAAGGAAAGTACTGTACTCAGTTTCCAAATTTCCAGTTGATGGCTACTGTGACCTTGAGATTTTTAGTCAGTACACCGAACACAAGTATACAATTCAAAATGCAGAATAGTTTCCAATAATACATAAATATAAAATTAATATTCACTTTAAATAGAGCAGTTCTTTAAAGGAAATTCTGGAAATCTGCTTGTATACTCAACTACAGCTGAAACGAGCTGTCAATCCACAGGAAATAACTGACAACTCATTTGATAATTGATTCATCGTGTGAGTCATTTTCCCAACAGGCTCTAGTTCCAGCTTCTCAATTATTTTCTGCTATTCTTTGTAAAATTTGAGTGAATTGAATATCTTTCAGTTTTGGACTCTACATGATAGTTACACACAAAAAAAATGGTGGTTCTTCAGTGGATCTTCAGCGGTTCTTTTGGGTAGTTGAGGTGCTATATAGCACTGCTGATATACAAAGAACTTGTTAAGCCCCTGCATGGTTCTTTAGAGGTTCTTCAGCTTAGTTTAGTTAAGTTGTGGAAAGAATAAAAAAATACATTAAAATAAAGAGTATTTCCTGAGGGTAACACATTAAAGCAGTGGTTATCAACCTTTTTCCCTCCAAAGCCCCTGTCTAAGGAGATATCCCCACCGAGGTCCCCTTGTGAGCCTTGACCTTCCTTGTTGAGCACTGCATTCAAGTATTAACTACTTATTTCTAATGTGGCCTTCAATGTCACATTCAGGACATAGGGACAAATCCATACAGCATAAAAATATTATATAATTCATCATCAAAAGTGTTCTTACTGAGGAAAGTGAGTGTATTCTCCGGACTCCTGACAAATACCATAGACATTTACAAATGCCAGATGGTAGATCTTTGTATGGTGTTACTGGACGCTGCCCTTTTGATACCCCCCCCCCCCCCTACAGGAAAATCGGATGACTTTTTGATTTTACCCATTTTTTGAGTAACATCTCCCCCTTACTCATTTTACCCATTTTTCAACTAACACTCAATCTTCCTAATTTTACCCATTTCTCTGTTACCACCCACCCAATATTCATTTTATCAAGTTTTTGGGAAAATCAGATGGCCTCTCAATTTTAGCCATTTTTCGAGTAGCAACCCCCCCTTACACATTTCTTGACTAACACTCAATCTTCCTAATTTTACCCATTTCTCTGTCACCACCCAACCCATATTCATTTTATCAAGGTTTCGGGAAAATCAGACGCCCTTTTAATTTTAAATTTTCTTCTAGAATGCTATTTGTAAAGGATACTCAATACATAATATATTATGTGTTAACAATAAAACAAGTGCCTCGCAAAGTGCAGATTGGAGGTTTTCCCCCACTGTTCCTGGATCATTTCGCAAATAGGAGCTTTTGCACTCGGTGCCAGTTGGAAGAGGTTCTACAAATTGATGCTCTAAATTAAGTTAATAATTAAAATTAAATTAAAAATAAAATCAAGATTGTTTTCAGGTAAAGAGATGGGCCAGTGTAGTAAATGTAATAGTTACTACATTGTAGTATACCAGGGTCAGAATTCAGCTCGGTCTGGTGCTGATGCAGATAGGTTTTGTGACTCAACATGTTCGCAGCGAACCTGATAGGACGTTTTCTTCAGGTGACTTTTCTGTCACAACGAAGAGCGGGATTATCTTGCAGACAGACTGAATATGATGAGCCTTCTTTGTTCTCATCATCCAAAGTGAAATCCGCCAATCAGAAAATTCTGCAGATAGGAGGTTTTGCGCTTTGGCCATTGACATGGTACCTCTAATGGTTCTTCGTAGCACCATCTGACAAAGGTGCTATACAGCACCAAAAAATGTTCCCCTATGATTATGAGACATAGAACCACTTTTGGGTACTATTTAGCACCATTTTTGTTGAAGCAACATAGTGCTATACGGCACCGCTAATGATTATATGTAGCACCATTTGGCAAAAGTGCTATATAGCACCTTTAAAGATAGGAGTTATATAGCATCAAAAACAGTTCTCCTATGATTAAGAGCCAAAGAACCACTTTTAGTGCTATTCAGCACCATTTTTTTAGTGTGTACCAGCATTTTCCACCCTTTTTAGTAACATTTGAAGTCCCCCTATTTAGCATTCATAAGCAGCATACAAACATTTAATGGCATATAACACTATAATGTAGTTATAAGCAGACACAAGAACATTTTAAGTGTTCATTAATGTTTAGTATTTGTCAGTTATTATAACTTCTCCTATGACGACATAGTATTACAAATGTGTTACTATACTGTCATTCATTACCTGTTTATGCTCCAGCCTCCACTTATGGTACCCAAAGGAGTCCATGTTGTTAAGAAATACAAGAATAAACACATATATCTGCTCACAACTACATCATAATGTCTTATAACCATTGTTAACCTTTTTTATAATGCTTATAAATGCTAAATGAGGGACTTAAAGTAAAGTGTTACCCTAGTTTTGACACTATATAGACCAAAGTATTATATAATCAATTAATTAAGGAAGTAACTGGCAGGTTAGTTGACAACAAAAATAATACTATCATACAATCAACATCTATAAGTCTACAATAATAAATGATAACAAATGAATATTTAAAGAAATGGTCCATGTGGGAATATTATAGTAAACATACAAAAGGGCTGCACTCATTTCACTTTACGAAACCAAGACACAGCATTTATGTCACATCTTTGTTTATTAATTCTTGTAAATGGTTTGAGCTGGTGTACAGGGTAAGATGATCTATACATATCTTCATGTCAGAATGATTCTGATTGAAAGGCTTGTATACATATTCACGTTTGTTTATCCTCTCTCCAGGACAATACAAAAGAAAAGAAAACAAGTGGTCATAGCTACAAAGCCTCTACATTCCCCATGATGTGGGCGTTGGCCTAGTCTAGATAATGCTTAAAGAACATCCATAACAACTCTATGAGGGTGCATAGCATTCTAATTAAATATATTTTGTCATATATTTATACATATATTTTCATAAAAACATCTTTTTTTGTGCATGTGCGCAGTTGCATTCCTTAGGATAGAGTAATATGATATTGCGTTTACATTGTCATGTATCCATTCTAAAGGAGTATAGGTGATCGCTATTCTTTGTTAAAATTTTACAATACTCTTTAAAATACATCGTCGTAGGTTACACGTCCTCTCAAGTCACATGCCTGGTAAAAACTTTCTCTCTTCTTCCCCCTGATCCAACTAGGTTTGGAACCAAGCACCATCATACACACACACACACACACACACACACACACACACACACACTTGGTGGAGTCAAATTTGTCATGTCAGACTGATGGCAAATTCAAATACTGATGGTTTAAATTGTGATCAATATCTGGTCTTTTAACTGTAAGCTAAACAAAAGGAAAACTACTTAAATTTATGATCATTAAAACTTCAGTCTTGCTTGATTTAAATTAATTTCAAATTAAAAAACTAATTTCCTTCTCCTTCTAAATTTTTAGCAGTAGTAGAAGAGCAACTTGTGTATCTATTTGAAGCTCACCCAAACAAATAGTAGGCTCATGAGATTCACCGTGAGGATTAAAGAAGACAGTCCACAGTGTCATCCGACTCGATAATACTTATTAAAATATTTGTCTTCCGCATTATGTGAAATGCACAGATACACCGGCTTTTTGTCTTCTGCATCATGTCTAGAACATACATGTATTGTTTTGTTCAAATGTTTATGTGTGGATACAATTTGGAATTTTGTGCAGGAAAGGCAGCAGTAACAATGAAGGCAAATACAGAGTTAGATTGAATGGCATCTGCTGCTAAAACATATCAAAATTGAGTTTTGATGTGATGAAAATCATAATTATAACTTTAACACAGGATTAAGTATATTCATTTTCTTTTAAATGTCTAAATTCGGGGTTCATTTTTGTTCATCAAATGGTGGAAATGAATTCAGATAAACACAACCGACAGCGGTTCTCTCTCACTTTGCCTCCACATAGAGGAGGGTTCTCCACACAAAGTTGCATATACAGGATAAAGGGATGCATGGTTATTGACCGCACACTCAATACCCTGTATCTTTTTGGTCTTATTTGAATGAAAGAACTCCCCACCATATCCACACACACATGCACACACACACACACACACAAACCATCCTGCTTCATACATCCCTCCAAAAACCCAGAGCATCCCCATCCCACCCCAAACTGCCCCAACACCAGAGTCTAGTTCTGAAGCACTCACTTTGTGTCCTGCATTCATCTTTAAGAGTAGGACTCTTAAAAAAAGGAAAAAAAAAAAAGAAAAGAAAACAAAACATTTTGTTTCTGACAAAGCAGAACTGAAAACCTGAGTGGAGTAAACAGTGGAAAACATGTGATATGTAATAAACATGTGCTATATCCGATGAGGCTCTCATGTGCACGGACCGGGCATGGAAAATATGTGCATTTGAGTGATGTGCAACTAATGTGTTCATTCATTCATTCGGTGTCTCACTCATTCAGGCTACAGTAGCATTTACAGTACTTATGGGGTTAATATTGTGTTTTGATTTCCAGGAAATGTGTGCTACTATGATATGACCTCTTCATAGTGCTGCTGTCAGGTTTCTGCATAAAAAATGTGTTTCAGAGATTAAGAGAACAGGAGGTTTACAGTGATGTCAGTGGTGTTTTTGAAACGTGTGATATACTAAAACCATTAAAGATGAACATTTTAACTTAAATTACTCAAAAAAAAAAAAAAGATCAGAAAAAGAAAATGGAGATGGTGTGCACCTTACGGCAGCAGCAGACTCCATATTAGGTATCAGTGTATTAAGTTAACATATCCTGGTTTATATTTTGCTACGTTAAGTGCTGAGAAACAAACAGTCCCTCCCAGGCCTCCGCAGTCCCACACTGCTACAGCTGAGTCATCTGATCTTGCATCAGCGTGTCCTCTCTGACTCGTTCACTTCAAGGTCGCTGGAACCGGTCAGATACAGCATAGCTGTTTTGTCCAGATGGAGTTCCTGTCTTCACTGAGGAGTTCAGTCTTTTACACCTTTCTGTATCAAATCCTTCCATCTTCTGTGTTCTTGTTGTTAGGTATTATTGCTGTGGCAAACTCAAAACCTATCCCGACACTCTGACCAGGCAATAATTATTTAATTATGTTCTGTTTCTGAATGTGTGTTTGTGTGTGTGTGTGTGTGTGTGTATACTGTATATGCATGTGTGTAGGTGTGCTTTTTTGTTTGTATATATGTGTGTCTTCACAGTTCACGAGTCTGGGGTCAGTGAGAATAAGACAATCACAGTGCTACCTGTCTGTCCTCGCTGCACAGTTCCTTTCACAATCACATGTCGAAGTAGCGTAATGCTATTTTTCACATGCTAGATTAGAAATCTTCCAAATCTACATCCTCACATGAATCGGATCCTCCACGTTGTCCCCACTTCATTCACTTTGTTTCAAATGAATGAACCAAAATGTGACAGTGAGGCACTACAGCCGTTGCAAAACAGATTAAGGGAGCACACAAAGTTTTTTAACACTGGATGGAGGAGCTATAGATGATGGAGAGGCCTGTGATTTTACTGCATATTAGACTGAGGCTACTGAGAAAAATTGTGGATCGAGATGACGCACTACTAGGAAGAAATGACAGAAGAAGGTTAGAAAAGGTGACGAGGGGAGGGAAAAAGTCAGTCCTTGTGTTGTAGAGCTGCTGCACGATGCAATCAGGCAACCAAACCTTTTCCCGAAGAAAACATTCCTGATGTCTTTTCCCCTGAAAACACGAGGGGTAAAGATATTCAGTTCCATACTGAAGTCAGAACGACGCTTAAAAACCAAAATGGACACGTCCCAAAGAAACAAACACAAGAAGCGAGCTTCACCCACAAAAAGGAAGAGACGTCAGCACACGCAGACAGGACACTCACGAGCAGGGGAGCACAGCGGCTTTCTCATTCCAGCACTGAGCACGCCGTGACATCACAGGGGGCAATAAGCCAATCATGGGGGGGAGGGCGGGGCTCAGCGCTAAGCCAGAAGCGAGAAACACATGCGGTAGAGAAGAATACACGCACACATACGCACACATACACACACACCGACACATGTCCACGTAGCATAGAGTGCATATATCACATTGAGAGTAACAGGGCAACGGGTCCAGTGAAAGAAGCGTCGCTGGGCTCAGCAGAGGCGTAGCTGTATACAGAACCTTCCATTGAGGGACTTTTTTTTTTTTTTGGCTGTAGTGTTATTGGACTCAACTCGCTGACACGAACCACTCCAGTTGAGGGGGAATAAGGTCCTTGATATGGCCCGCGACCCAAGCGTGGGCCAACCCCCCGTACCTTGTACCCCTTCAGTTTGTAGATAATGACAGTTCAAAAGGTCAAAGGGCATGCACCAGCAGTCATCATGCGATTACAGTTCACAGGAAGCACTTTTTGTTTGCTTTTTTTTTTCTTGGTTGTTTTACTGACATTTATGTTTTGGTTTTTTGTTGGGTTTTTTTTGTAAAAAAAAAAAGGGAATCATCATGCCTTAGTTTAGTTGATATTTTTTTTTCTTTACAAATGTTATAAAACTACAAGTTGAACTTTTTTTCTGTTGCTCTTTTCTTTTGTGGTTTGCTCCATGGTCACACGTTGAGGATGATTCTGTTTGAGGATGTTTGTCATTTTGTAGTTTGCACTTCGTAGTCTTTGTCTTCCTCTCCTCCCTTGCTCATTTTCCTCTGCGGTCTGGTTGTGTTTTTGTGGAGGATGATTTGGCAGTGGCTTTCCTGTCCTAGAAAACAGAGAGAGATGCTATTAACGCACAAAACACAGCTAAATGACTTTGCCCCTCCAAAGAGAACAAAAACATAAAATTATTATCATCATAGTGTACTGGATGCCAAATCTAAGGGCTCTTACTTTTGAACAAAAATGGAAGAGAACAGCATGTGAGAGATAATTAGGCTCTAACAGTCCAATATGTTGCCATAGAGGCATCTTTCCAAGCACTGGGATGCACAAGTGCTTGTTGTGTGTCCCGTACCTTGAGCACTGGGTAGTATGTGTATTTCAGTGTTTAACTCTTCGCAGACTGGTGTGCTGCACTGACTGAGCGCCCCTTCTCACATCCACCCCCACCTGGAGGAAGGAGGGAGGGAGGAGGGAAGGAGACAACACTCGGACCAGTTAACTGCTAAAGCTTCTACATGTAACCAGAGCAGGAAACTAACTTGTCTTTCCACCAGCAGCAGCCCCGAAATTCACCAGCTGTCACTGTTTTACCTTGAGTGAGCCATCAGCCAATCAGATCGGAAGTTACCTCCCAAACACTTCACTACCTGAAGCACATTGTTCAATATGTCAGTTTATTCATGGGCAAGCATTTTTCCATTGATGACAATGATGATGAAAGATGTTAACATTTCACTTTTGTACCAATACTCATTTTTGTACAAGTAGGTATTGCAGTTTTTAAATACATGGATGAATACCTTTTAAATGTAATTCTTTATTTCTAGAGTGAGAATGATCCCTGAATCATAGTTGGTTGGTTGTTATATCTGCTGATGGGGACAATATGCTTTTAACCAACATTTGGCTGGTGGCTGCTGTTAATTTCCCACCCTTTGTGCCAGGCTATGTGACTTGATTCACAGTAAAATGCTGTCAGCTTGCGTTGACAGTGTTTGTGTGTGAATATGACTCAGTGGAAATGATGAAAACACGACTGACTCACCTTTCTGGCGAGCACCTTTCCGTGTTCATCAGCAAACTGCGGCTCAGCAGCATAGTCCTCTTTATCCTCTCTCTGTATGAAGATAACAGATATCATTTAAATATTAATATCAATTCATAACATTCACTTTTATACAACAATAAATCGTTTGTTTAGTAGAAATGTAAAAAAATAAATAAATTGTCTGACATGGCAGATTTTTCCCATGTGTTGCACCATGCAACACATTTTTCTGGTCAAGCTCTGTGACATCATCAAAACGATCAATTTTGATGATTATTGTCGAGTTGTTAAGTGAGACTAAAACTGTTGATGGTCACGAGCAAAAAAATTAAACTGAATGACTGTCTTCCCAGTTGATAATTCAAAAAAGATAAAAAAGGCATGGACAAGATGTTCCCCCTCCAGGCGCAGGAAGCGACGGGTGGTCGGCGTTGGCAACCTGACCTGGCCCCGCCTCTGCTCCTGTTCCCAAGCATGTGGCCCCGCCTCCTGGTGAGAGAAGCCCAGCCCCTTGTCAAAGGGCTGTGTGCCTTGCAGGAGGCGCCCACGCAGCACATGAGAGTAACCCGTGTCACACACCGGAGTCAGCAGAGCCTCCTGGGCCACACGCAAGCCCGGCATGCTGCCGTCGCGTCCCGATGACACCGAGCCCACCCAGCCCTGCAGGGAATCCTTGTCAGGTAAGTAGGGTTGAAACGCTCCGCCTCCCACCAACCTGGAAACCCAAATGCAAAAAGAGGAGAGAGGAATGGAAGTGGAAAACAGCAGGAAAAGAACACACAATGTAGTCAGATTGATTTGAGTTATAGCTGATGTACCGGTTGTCTCCGTTGTGCTCCGCAGCTCGACTCAGTCCCGACATCTCACACCGCTGGGCGTACACCTGCTGGCCTGCAACAACAGAAATCCCTTCCACTGAACCCAACCCTACACCTCCAACTCCTCCTCCTTTCGCTCCTCCTCCTGTCACAACGGCCTCCCCTCTCCTCCCGTCCGACCTCTGACCTCCCAGCTGGCCGTTCAGGTTGACCTTGGGAACAGCGCCACTGGCCCTCACCCTGTCCCTTTCTGCCAGCGTACTTGCTGGCTCCTGTGGCACCTCCTCCTCCTCAACCTCCCCTTCCTCCTCCTCCTCCTCCTCCTCCTCTTCCAGCTCCATGATGGAGCCGCTGGCCCCGCTGGCGCCGCTGCTCGGGCGACCCAAGCTGCAGGGAAGGGAGAGCGTGGCGCCCTCCGAGTCGTCGGCCCGACTGCTGCCCTCCAGTGACGAGTCCTCCACTGTAACCAGCGAGGGGCTGACCCCTGCTGGCCACACCTGAACGTCCGACATCTCCATTAACGTGTCTTCCTCGGTGGTAGCGATGGGGGCGCACTCGAGGCTCGAGACTTCCTGCCAGTAGGGCTCTGCGCCCAGTGGAGAGGGCAAGCTGTACTGCATGGAGGCCGGGGACAGCAGCTCCTCTTGCACCAGCCCATAACCTGGAGGGAAGACAGGGGCGACAAGAGAAAGACTAACACCACGCAGGCACAGCCAGGGGGAGAATGAGGAGGTGGTGGGTCGACTGTTTCTCCGACCTATAAGTGAAACAGTGGGGCTCAGCCCTGTCCCAATATACCAGGAAAGACTCTTTATCAAGCACTTAGAGTTTAGACCACTTATTTAGGATTCAAATATCCTTCAATTCATTTCACTCAACGTGATAAGAAAGACATATTGATCCTGAACCAGCAATCTGACTCCAAGACTCAATAAATTCCAGCTGATATGTTTTACACTACTTTCAGTTTAAAAGGCAAAACACAAGAATAGTACTGGAAGCAGTAAAACATTGTCTTTCGCTCTAAAACCAGCTTCCTTTATCAATCTTCTGTTGATTTGTCTAATTCATGTATAAATATTTGGACTCATTTTCTGCCAGTTTGTAGATTTGATCCAAAGGAAGCACTTCAGGTTATTGTCATTGGGACACAGCATTTTTGAGTGAGGTGAGGGATAAAGGGGTTTGGTGTATCATCTGTTTTCTGTGAGGTAAGTGGTATGAGGCTCTTGTTTGCTAGCGTGTAAGAGAGTGAATCTGCAGAACAGACACTGTTACTTACTAAGAGAAAAAAAGGTAAGTCTAGAGTTATATATTGATTGTGAGGTTGGCACGATATTCACTCATCGTGGAAGCACTGCTGGGAGTTTTGCTATCTTCTCCTGTAATATCATCATCAGCAACATCTAAGAGAAGATAAGCTCTTTGAGAATCTGGCAAAAACGTCCATAAGAGCTGAAGAATCAATAGACAGCCAATCCCCAAAAGACAGATTTGCTTAACATCTATTTCACTTTTTGACGATTGCAATATTTAAAGGATATACTGTAAATTTGTAACAAATCTGTCTATGTGTATACCTGACCATGTCAAGGCAGCGACTGAGTGCTGTACTAGACATTTAGATGAACTTTTTCTGATATCCCAGCAGCTGTGATACAAATGTCAAAGCTGTACTGAAATGTCTCTCTATTATCGTTCCAACCCTTGTAACACGTCCTGTGTTGGGAGTCAGCAGCAGCTTGCAGATTCTACAAGGGAAAATGCAAGTTACTGTTGCTCTTGCATTCTCCTGTAGTTGCACAGTCATGCATTTATATGTCTGCATCCCAAGCATCCAAATACAAGTCAGTGTACACATACACACACTCGCTCACACATATACATATGCGCACACACACACACGTCAGACAAAACTATTATATTTAAAGATTATTTTATGATTAATTTGTGCCTGTTAATGAAAGAAATTTACAGTACCAGATGTTGATTTTTATTCTAAACTGACAGACTTTTTAAAATAAACATATAATGTATCATCATGTAGCAGCATGTATTATTTTATGTAATTCTGCTAATTGTCTTAAGATTCAGGAAGCCTTAGTTGATGAATAGAATATAAAAGAATAGATTATATTGTTGGAATATCAAACATTATTCAATATATATTTTTAAATGCAGAATAACTCTTAAAATATAATTAATAATGTATAAACGAAATACATTGACACATTGTTTGGTTCTATTACCAAGACATCATTCACTGCAACAACACTGGTAAAATACACAGGACACACAAACACACAATACATTCAGTGATCATTTTTCTAATATTTGTTTTCTAATATTAATATCAGTACAAAACAACTTGAATTGGTATATTATAATGTATTTTACATTCATATTATAGCTATATTTATATTTATATTTATAGTGAATACAGTATAATGACAACAAATTTGTTTATCTCTCAGTTTAAAGGCCATTTATATCATCATTTGATATCCGTTGTCTTGATCTCAATAACATCAATCTCTTCACTGGAATTAAAAAAGTAGAAACAATTGATTGAATTAATAATTGAGTAGCATTTTTGAACAGTTATTTCCTATTTTTAATTAATAGAATCTAACATAATTTTGAACATCTTATTTAAAAGAAATTTAAAAAAAAAATCAGCATTTAAAGTAATATACTTTGGAAATGTTATGTGACTAAAGCTTATAAGTTAAAGTTTATAATGTTGTCTTTGGTGATACCTGAAGACAATAATCCTCACATTTTGGTACAGTACATATGACATGTTTGGATTGGGGATTGCCTTATTAATCAACACTGTAAGTAAAATGACATTGATAAGTTGTTGCATCAATGAGGTCAGATGAATGGAATAAAGTGAACGGTAAAGGAGTATTTCACCCAAAATCAAACTTAGCATCTGTTTATACTGCTCTGCTTCAGAGCCCTAATCCACTTGAGGTGCAGCTGTAAGAACAGAGTAGAGACTTTATAACAGCATGGCTGAGATGGGGCTTTGACAGAGCAACCCAAGGTACAGTGTGAGCACAACCTTAAGGTTTTTACAAATTGATTGTCAAAATATTTCTCATAATATTGAAAATTTCCATTTGCAATAAATTATGTTAATCAACAGCTTACATGTTTAGTATTTCCTGTCCTAATCCTTACCAGATCCTTCTACTAGCCTCTGCCTTTACTGTTATAACTGATGGCCCAGGCTGAGAAAACTAAGGCAAAGGGAATTTATTTGTAGAAATCAATGACTTGCAATATCCCTATGAGGCAGTGCATCAACTACTATATTTCAAAATCACATTCATTTCAACAAGTTTTTTTTTTTTTTTTTAAATTTTATATATATATATATATATATATATATATATATATATATATATATATATATATATATATATATATATATATATATATACCATACAAGTTTCAGGTTCAGCAACTAATTCCACTAGGTGCAGTTGATGCACTGTAGTTTTTTCAAACATTTAGCAAAGCTGACACATTTTTGATTTTTTTTTTTTTTTTGCAGAATCTACCCATTTCATAAATATTCATGATGTCTTTATATAGGAAATTGGCTATAATATAGCAAAGTCTACTCTGCTTGATCTGCATATGATGACATTTTCCACTCTTACGTTTAAAAACCCTTCAGGTCAGAATATTCAGTGTAGATAATTTGAATTTTACCAGCACACTGTTTTACCAAAAATATAATCACACTGAAACTTAAATTGTTGCAAACATAACTGTGTGCTAAAAACTAAAACTTCTTCTGAATCCATAACAACTCTGGCCAGTTAAAAAAAATACTACATATTATGGATGAAATACCTCTTTACTGTGTAAGTAATTGTCCCTCAGAGTTTTTGCGCTAATGGACCATAGTGTAGTGTCAGTAAGCATGTGTGTGTGTGTTTCTGGGATGGTACAGGGCCGGGATGATGGGAGGTGGCTTCAGAATGAAGTGAACAGGGAGGGATGAGTCAGAATTAGAATGAGAGTTAGAATGAATTAGATGAGTCTGGGTTAGCCTTTCCCTTCACTCCTGCTATTTAAACACAAACACGCACACACAGGTGTCGAAGGCACAGGATGTGGTGAAGCACAAATAAACTCCACAGAGATTGTCATGGCACAAGAAAAAAAAACAAAACACAACACAACACACTGCACAGCACAACACGCTACTCGCTTATTTTACCACTGTAAACACACATACACACACACACACACACAAACACACAATACACAAACAGATGAGGACACACTTTTGGCTCACAGGTGAGGCTTGAATATACAGAAATAGTCACACGCACCCAAACCAATGTACAAACATCACTCACTAATATTCCTGCTGGCAGATAACGTTCAAACAATGTTAACAGTGAGTCCGTCATCAGTCTTGGGCAAAACATAGTTTATGAAAATGTATATAAATATAATGTATGTGTATATATAATATAACTGTAGATTGATGTTAAATTTTGCACTGAAAGGATTTATTTTTCTTTTACACATGTATTAATTGCACAACATACTTATGCAATAACATTTTTTCAAATTTCAAAAAGTTATGCAAACTAGACAAATATGTGGACCATTTTTTTTAAAACATACCGAGTCCCTGTGACACACTTAGAATAATTTACAGTTAGTCATTTTGCCCATGAATGAAAGACATCATGTCATAGAAACATTGTATGTTGAACATTATGTGTTACGCAGCTGATCACATCTTACAGCGTAGCATTGAAAAACACACCATTTATTTTACAGAAAAAGAAAAGAAAAAACATTTGTTTGTTAATATAGCATTAAAAACAAGACTGAAATACACCAGTTGAACAGAGAAAACATTTTACACTGTGAAGAAAACTTCATACATTGAAAGCATGCCATGCATATAAAGATGCTAGATGCCTCGACTTTATTTTGTTCCAAGAGACTCCTCACTCGCACATCCCTGACACTGTACAGACAAAAATCATCTAGGTTGAACCTGGGCAAAAAATTATTTTGAGATATTTTTATGTATCATAAGTATTAAACTGAGCCTAGTTTATTTTGCAAAGCATTGCAAAAGTTCTTGACAATAAAAACATAACCTCCATCAAACAAATATTCATATTCACACAGAAATTTCTTGCAAGCTGAGCTAAATCAAGTTTTCTTGACTTTCTTTGAATATCAACAAATTCAGCTGTTATTTACTGAAGCCCAGGTCTGAAACACGCTCACACATACACACAACAACAAACACACACACACAAACACACACACACGCACACAGATACTGTAACAGCAAAGCATGCAGCATGCACATGCACAAACTGTAGTACACACACAGAGCTGGATTGAGAGAGGAGGAGAGGGTCCCCGCTTGACTGAACGAGGGAGGAGCGCGGGAAAATAAGATGACAAGAGAAGAGGAGGCCCAGAGGTCAACATGAGGTCATATGAGGTCAGAGGTCGGACAGGAAGAGCTGTGAGGAAGAAGAGCAGGAGAGGGGGGAGGAGGAGGAGGGGGAGGAGCAGGGCGGCTGGGCAGCAGATATGACATGTTCAGAGAAAAAGACTGAAAGTTGGACGGAGAGAGAGATCGTCCTGAGCAAAAGACGTGAATTTCAAGGCCTGTTACAGCGTCTGCTGTCAATCAAACATCATAACACAGGTGAAATTCTGTCTTGTTCTCAGGGAGAAAGAGAAGAGGGAGGAAGAAAGAAAGAGGGAGGAATAGAAACAAGGTATGAAGGCCCAGAGCACACTATCTGTGTACTAGCGCCACTTTTGACTAGTGTATTCATCCCAGACACACACACACACACAGATGAATGTATGCACACACACATGCGCGCGTGTGTGTGCGCACACACTCACAAAATCACACTCACACACATGTAATCTAAACATAATCTCAAACATTCGTATTTAAAAATCAGGAATTAACCACGTGTTAATCTTGTTTGTGGCCTTTAAAATGTTTGTTTCTCTTAAAATCCTGTCAGTAAAGTGAGAGGGCGTTATCCTCGTTTCTCATATTACGTAAGAAGAGTACGAACCATCATGTTCAGGGCTCGAGTATGAGGTGTGAAAAAACTGTAACTGAAAAAAAATGACTTGTGCCCCAGTGAGGAATGCACAGAGACAGGGTTAGTGCATGCTGCAATAGGCTGGGTTCATGGTGGGAGAATGACACCATTCCTCAGACCTCAAAAACATTATTTGAGATTCATCATCACTATCATCATCATCATCATCATCATCATCATCATGAGCAGCAAACCACCATGCAGCCCGAGTTCCCTTCAACTTACCCCTTCTGAAAAACGGGGGTCTAATAACTCTTGGCTTGTGCACTAGGCGCGATGGCCTTGTGTCCGTGACCTCTTGTGGAGCAACAGAGACAAGGTAAAACGGCTGTTACCCATACTCAAGGGAAGCAGGTCAGAAGTGGAAAATAAACGAGAACAATAGCTCACCTTATTGTGCTGTAGAAGGTTTTTAGTAGTGCTTACTACACTAGCTGTTGTGAACAATACATTTGTAAATGAATCCTTGATGAATAATTGTGAAATAAGCACAGAATCATGGTGATTTTTACTAAACATTTCCAGTGAAAGTTTGGTATTTTTTTAATTTCATGTTTGAAAGCTACTTATTATGGACCAGCATTTCCTGTGAATTCCTACATGTTCTGAATTTATATCTTTGCAAATGCTTGAGCAGAAAATTACAGTAAAATCACATTCAGAGAAATGTTTATATCTGATGAATAGATCATCATATCAAACAAGGAGCTTAACATCAGCCTCCACATGAATGAACTATGAGTATTCATTCCTTTGTGTATAGTCATCTGCTATTTACCCTTAAAACTTTAGTAAAATTCAAATCTTTTGGGCATTTTGTTTAAAACAATTCACATATCTTGAATTGGGAAGAATCTTTACACATCGGTTAAAATAATTTAAAACAAGAATCCAAGATGAAATCACTTATTAAAGAGAAAATGCCATATTTTTGCTGTAATTCACCATTCTTTGATAAGTGTACTGATTTGAATACGGTACATCTTGTGTGTGTGATGTTTAATGTGTTTGTGTGTCTTACCATTGATGACACTGGGTGACAGCAGGGTGGAGTCGCGGTCACCGAGTCGACAGGCACCCTCCTCTGAAGAACTGGGTGCTGGCTGTGGAGCCTGACCTTCTAGAGAGGTCACAATGTCTGCGCGGTCGATGTTCCTCAGAGCAGCGTACAGGCTCTCCACTGAGAGACACATAGAAGGGGGGAGGAAGAATGGAAAAAAGAGAAGGAGACCAACAGAGGAAGAGTTGTATGTGTACAAAGACACAAAAGAGGGATGAAGGAAGAGAGAAACATTTAGGGAGTCAGGAAAGATGGGAAGTCGGAGTATTCTGTAGATACAGGATACCTTGTAGACATCCAAAGTCACATTGAATCTGACCCTTCAGTTCTTCTGGATTCTACTTATGTGCACTGTTTCCAAGTGATATAAACTGCAGCCATGATATTTAGGTAGGTAACAGGTCATTTCTAAGAGATATACAATAATATTGGACGTACTCTTGGCCCGTTTGCCCTCTCTGCTGGCCCATAGGTTGAGCAGGGCAGAGCTCTGGTCCAGCAGAGAGTTGGGATTCTCCACACGGATCCTGTTGATGTCGTCCACACCGAACTGGAGCTCTCGTGCCAACTCTGACAGGAGGACAGTCAAGTAGATAAGCATATATGCAAAAGCAGATAGAGTAGATAGATAGATTTTAAGATATTTTAAATGACTGACCTGCCCAGCTCAAACCCAGCTGTTCAGATATGATGTTGATCTTGATCTCAGTCCTCTCCATGGCGTTCACTGCCGCTGAAGAGACAATTAAAAAGACAGTTTAGAAACAAAAAAAGACAACACGAAGACAAATACTGTACGTGTACATTAATTGAACTTTAAACCAACTTTTTAAAATATTTCTTTAACACTGTAGTAGGAACTTTATTTGGATAGTCCAGCTGATATTCAAATGATTATAATTTGCCAGTAAAATGTCTTAGATAGATAATATCAACTTTGGACTATCTAAATGTGTGTTATTGACTGTGAATACTAAAGACAGTTGCTATTTTTTGCTCTTTTTGGTTTGATTAATCTTCCATGTCCTAAGAGACTTGACGTTGGCTTGAGTTGCTATTAAAATTGTTAATAGCAATACTTACCTTGACAAAGCCATTGCTCTGTTGAAGGAAATCAACAATACCCACAACATTGTTGTTGTCCAAATAATCCTCAGAGTTAGCACACCGTTATGGTTAGAGGAGGTTAGAATTTGGGGTTCATTCAAGTGCTAGTCCCACCAATCATAGTAGCATTCAGTAACCATTACAGAGTGACCAAAGTGCAATGTAGCAGCGCTGTGTATTTGATAGACAGAAAAGACCTTGCCCCTTCACCCCAACTCCACCTCATCCTCCATTAACACCGTTTTAACCAACAAGAACGGCCATCTTGACTCTGTTCATTTACAACAGGCCAGTATAAGGGCTCCTCTGTCTAGCTCCACTGCGAGGTCCTGCCCATTCCCATTGCTAAGCTACAGTGCTGATGCTAACATCATCTGCTGCCATGCCATTGGAAATCGCAGTGGAGACATCAGCGCCATGCAAAACCAATCACAGAAGTCATTCCTCTGTTGTAATAGCTACCAGGACACTCAGGAAAGAAACGGCTAATTTGCCAGGTGCCATGGAGCCATTATGGATCATATTGGGGACTGCTACTCATCCTTTGGCACACATTCAATATAATTTCCTCTAACTGCACTGCAAAGAACTCTGGGGCATACTTTAGAGCAGCGCATTGCATCCAAGGCTCAGTCTTTGTGCCATGCGTGCACGCGAGACAGATACAGGTATATAGAGAGGGCGGAGTGGGTAGCAAAGGGTTGTGGGTAAAGGGGCAGTGCAACATTCAATGCCCGTCTCCGCTGTGAATATATCAGGAGAGGGCTGAAGGTCAGGCAAAGACTCACCCACACCAGGCTCATTCAGAGCACTGTAGCGTTCCCTCAGGGCAAGAGGGGTTAAAGTTCGCCTGCGCTCCTCGCTTCCAACAACCTAAAAAATATTAAAACAGCAAAATCACATTATGATTACTGTCTGAAATGTCATTAATGTAGCACTTTTTAAAATTTCCAACACCCAATGTTTCGCCCACAGATGCTGTATTATGTAGAGCTTTAATGGGTAAGCATGTAATGGTGATTTTAAAAATAATATCCCGTTGTAAAAATAATCCAGGTACAACGTGTAGCTGAGCATACGAGTGAAGCCTTAAAAATATGGAGTCATCCTACTTTTAAAGCAGCAGTATTTTTTAAAACTTAATTTTCAAATTCAGGTGCCATGGAGCCATTTTGGGTATCGTAAGGGTCTAACAATCTAAAAATGTCACAATCTGCTCCTCAGTCCCCTCTCTGCAGCCACACTCTCTCATCGCCAGCTCTCTGCATTGCTCTCTCTGTCTGTCTCCAGCCCTCTGCTCCCTTCTCCCAGGCCATGTACTTTCCTCCAACTCCCCAGACCTGCCATCCTCAAGCTGTCCACCAGATGCCCTCGCGCTTCCCCTCCTTTCCTCTACATACTTGTTCCCACTTCTCATTGGCCCTGCAGTTACCTGGCCTACTCCGCCCACTCCCCACCTGCAATTCGTTCCCTTATCAGCCACTCACTACTTATACTGGTCCACATCCTTTGTCCTGTGCCAGATTAAGTTGCCAGGCACTTCATGTGTTGCTTTCTAGCCTCAGTATTCTATTTGTCTGTTGTACCTGAGACTTTTTACCTGCCTGTTTTGGACTTTGCCTGTTAATTGGACTTTTGAATCTTGCCTGCTCCTTGTTTGATTTGTTTGCCTGTTTGGATTGCCTGCTCTGGTTCTGACCCTTGCCTTCCTGACCATCCTGTAAGCCTTTGTTCCTCCATTTTGTATATAAAATCATTGAGCTGCATCTAGCGCTGCCTCAGACGTCTGCATTTGGGCCCTTCCCCTGTATCCCTGTTGCACTTCTTGTGCCTGCCGTGGCAGAAAGAGTCAATTCATTTTCGCGTGGGTGGACCATTGGCAAAAAGATTATAGATGTTTTAAGGGCTTAAATAGGGTTACTTATGTTTTACCTTTTATTTGTTGCAGTGTAAATGTATGTATGCAGAACTGGCAAAAATCACTGTTTTTATTTTTTATTTAAAAAGATGAATAGGTACCATACAAATTTTCAGCCTGTGACAAATATTCTCCATTTCAAATATTGGACAAGCTGCATTATTAAATGAGGTTCTCCATAAATAATAAGCACAATATATAATCAGGCGTGACAAAGTAATGGAAAACTAAATCCCACCTCACACATCAAACTTGGTAAGTAAGATTACTGTATTATACTTTATAGGAAAACTGACTTCTTATTAGGAGAATGTCAAGCACATCTAGGGAAATTCAAACACTGTGTCTGTGAGGGTGTTTGGAAGCAAGTTCTTACCTTGACACAGGGTGGCATGGTTATATTAAGGTTACACAGTACGTGCTGAGTGTCCTCGTACTTGGTACACTTCCGTAGAAAGGACAAAAACCCAGTAGCATCCTTGTTACTATCTCTGACCTAACATAGAGATAAGACAGACAAAGAGAGGAGGAGGAGAAGAAGAAGAAGAAAGAGAATAGAGAGAGAGAAAATAGGGGAAAAAGGAGATACCAGATAAAGGAATGAAAGAGAAGAGTGAGCAAAAGGAGTAAGGAAAGGAGGAGAGTGAAAGAAACAGAATGTACAAGAAAAAAGGAGAAGCAGAGCAAGAAAGGAGGAGGAGGAGGAAGAAAAACAGATTGAAAGTAGTATTAATTTCCTCCACAATGTCATGAGCATGTGGCGTAGTAACATGGGACGAGAAGCAGGGGGGAAACAGGGATGAAAGCAGTCCACAGGCAGGCGAGAGGGAGAGATTTACCTGTACATTTTACCTGGACGTCTGTCAGACCAGACAGTTACAGAGTGACCATGAGAGAGAGAAAGAGAGACAGTGAGACAGACACATACAGACAGGCGAGGCCGCAAGATAGGAAGGCAGGCAAAGAAAGTGAGGGAGTCACAGGACATGCAAACAATTACCCAAGAGAGCTGACAGGTAAATAGGTAAGTTGTTTGTTGCTTGGCTACATTGTAATGAATATATATTTATAATAAATATAATTTGATTTATAAGTATTAATCTGGGGGATGATTGTACAGTAGAGTGTGTGTCACGCTGACAGACACACATGGACAGAAAGACAGACAAATAAATTATAAAAATTAAAAAGACGGACAAATAAAAAATGACATATGATCACAAGATAGGCACAAACAGACAGATGCACAGTATTAAAACAGGTGAAAACAGCAACAGAGAGACAAGTCATCTGTGTAAGAGAAGGGCTTTTGACAATAAAAATGCAAAAGGAAAAAAGAGAGACTGACAATAATTATCACAAGTTTACAGTGATGCTTCTATAACCAAAGGGACACAACAAAAATACCATTACATATTAGGGAGCCGTTATTATTACACATTAATATAAATGAATCTAAGAGTAAAATAAAATACAAAAACAACAAGCAAATTTGGGCAATATGTAATTTGATTAGACATAAGAATGATTTGACAACCATGAAGAAGAATGGACTGAGTGACAAACATACACAGATCAAGTAATGTACCAATATATCAAATACCCTAATACTATGTGACTTGTGACATTCATATTTTTTCTTAACCTTATGAATAGACGGTTATTATTACTGTTAGAATGAAAATGCAGGTTTAACGTTCTTAGTGTGCTGTTGCTGTAATGCTGAATGAAGGAGACACGGCGCTGCGCTGCTATCTGAACTTTTACATGCTAATGATGAACAAACTGAAAGACTGGCTGACAGATATGACGCCGAAAAGCAAACAGACACAGATCCACCATATGAACAGGTGGTTTGGGTGATCAGCAGGTGCTCAGGAGGGAAACTGACTAACTGGCGAGTGAACCCTTAATACACTGAACCCAACAACTGAACAAACGAAACCTCGATACTGTATGAATGTGTAGCGAGTGATAAAAATGCAGGCATGTAAACGGTCGGATAGAGACAGACCTTGACAGAGACGGGCAGTCTGTTATCTCTGAAGGCCTGGAAGCTGAAGCTACGAGGCTGCTGGGTGGCCTTCCTGATGGGAACCAGGTTCCCAGAACACTCCAGGTGCAGCGGCATGCCCTCCATCAGCTGTGGAAAATGTCACAAAATGTTAAGGGCGACAAGATATATCAGAGCACCAAGAGAATCTGGAAAGGATTTGACCCTTGTAAAACAGCCAGAATGTAGATCGATATCATAACATCTTTGACACAATCTCCTACTTGTCTGTGCTGCAGAAAACCCTGCACTTGCCCAATCCCTCCAGGATGGGGAGGTATTGGGAGCAATGAAAACAACGCCAGCAGTGATGTCAGCCTTCTCTCTATTCATTATGAAGAGAAAAACAATGGGAATAGCATCTTTTCATGATGAAAAGAAAGATAACTAGCATTGCTACTGGCAGCATCTAATATTTATTGTTATTATATAAATCATTCTCTAGAAACAAGAGCCAATTGCATAAAAGTAGGCAGCTATGAAAAAAATTTCCACTGTCTGGGAGCTGTATATGAGTTTTCCAACACTTATTTCTCTCCGTAACACGTTTAATTTTCGGTGACCTTGGCAACCATTGCCCTTTACCCCCTGTGCTGACCTCAATGTCTCGACTCCGAGCTACTTCGGTGAAGTTTTCATGCAGCTCCAGTGTTTTGTCCATCTTGTCATCCGTCATGCAGTAACAACGCAAGCGTCCCTCGCGCGCTTCATTCATCTTGGCAAAAATAACAAACTTGGCCATATAGGGAACTGACATAAGCTCCCTGTACAGCAAGTTGGCAAAGGTCACTGCCTCTGCCGTGCGTGGACAATCTGCCAGCCAGAATCTGAATGAGGTAAACAAACAACGAAGGGAAGGACAAAAGGGACAAAGAGACATTTAATTGCAGCTGTAGATTCTGGAAGCAGCACTAACAGGAAATACATTTAACTTCATTATCAGAAAGGAGCTCACCTTGCGGAAACATTGGTGGTGAAGTTGGCACAGTTGTGGGCGTACATCAGCTTAGTGGTTCCTGTTATGTCCTCCCACTGAGCTGGTGCTGTCCCACCTAAGACAACAACCACACTGTGTCATTCATACCTCAATACCCAAGGTAACAGATATACATATCCTCACTTTTAGAGAACATTTTGTGTTATTTTTTTACATCCAAAAATTCAAGTCAGTTGAAAAACCCCAGTTATTGCAATGTCACCAAAGTTGGCAAACATCTTGTTTTTTTGATCAACAGGATCCTACCAATGACACTGCAGAGCAGGCGTAAGCTGGTGGTATCACCCTCCCCAGCATCTCGAGGACACTCCCTCCAGGATGGTGGCAAAGGGATACGCAGTCCAATTGGACGGTGAAATTTGCGTCGGCGTGGTTCGATGGTAATCACCGGGCTGAAGGTCGCCTGGTTACCAAGCTGCCGAGTCAGCAATTCATCAGGAATTGGC
This sequence comes from Thunnus albacares, assembly GCF_914725855.1. Taxonomy (NCBI): domain Eukaryota; kingdom Metazoa; phylum Chordata; class Actinopteri; order Scombriformes; family Scombridae; genus Thunnus; species Thunnus albacares. Next base: position 19,829,272 of record NC_058123.1, on the reverse strand, counting down.
TGGGCCTGAGGTGGAAGTGGTGAGGGAAAAGGTTATTGAGAGAGATCATGCCTGAAAAGAGAGAATAAAGGATATGGTGTTCGACAGAGGGGAGGGTGTATAGATATATGAAAGATAAAAAAATAAAATTGAACACAGTTAATATGATGACATAAGTGGAGGTGATAATAGGACAAAGTAGGAATGATATAGCAAAAAAGAGATAATACAGAACAAGGAGCAGAACACATGTGCAATAGACCGAAAGGTCAAACTCACAGCCATACTCACGCATGCAACCAATTCATATTTCACACCTGACCCAACTCAGATCAGTGCATCAGCTCTGTCAGTGTGGCTCACAACTTAAATCAGGGAACTGAGGAGTGATGAATGGCTGGATAAAAAGGAAAACATAAACAGAGAAGCATAAGGCAAAGCAAAACTCAGACCCATGCAGTTTCCGCAAATAACATCAGTTCTGTGACAGACAATGTAAATAATGTACAGTGAAGTGACCAAAACAACAGAAATGTAGAACCCATAATCCGTTCAAATCCTCCTGTCATGGAGAACAAAGCCAAGCGGAGGTGTTGTGTGATATATGTGACTGTGGAGGTCTGGATGAGTGACAGTCAGCCACATACTTGCCAAAAACTCCTATTTGGCACAACAGACACCACGTGTTGTAAATGCTAATTTAGAAACAGTGCAATGGCTGAGATGGTCTTCCTGCATTAAGTCACCTACTTGGCAACAGTATATGCAGGGTGATGCTGTATGTTATGGAGTAAAACTGTATACCATATAGTATTTTAAACCTTTAATAAAGCATGGAATAATCAGTATCTAATGGGGTAAAGGTTATAGTTTCATATTGTAAATGACCACACCAGAGTTTTTTCAGTGTTTTAGCCTTTACTACAAGCATGCATATTTTACATTGTTGCTGATCATTTTCTGAGACATTCATAGTGCTTTAGATTTAAAATTAAGCAAAATGATATATTAATGAAATAAACGGCAACCAGTGACTACTGGAAATGTAAGGCAGGAAGTTACATTTCAAAAATCGTAAAAGATATATATGTAAAGTGTACATAAAAGTCCACAAGTAAGTGCAAAAGTAAGGTGTACATAAAACACAGTCAATCGGAAAAAAAACATGCATAAAACTTCTATAGTTCTCCAAAATATAGACTTATAATAAGAATACAATAATAAGATAATTTATCATCTGTGTGCAGTCAACAGTAAAACATACACATTCTCCATGACTGATAACAGCTTTTACATATCAAGGCTCATTTGTCAAACAGAACATCAGTTTCGCAATGTGAAATTTGTCAAATCTCAACTCAAAGAGACTGAATGCAGCACAAATACAAATTTCACAGGTAAGCACGTTGGCATAGACCGTTGACTCACAGACTGAGTCAGCTGTTTCATAATTCAATCATCTGCTGTTATTATCTGAAAAGCACCAGATTGTATCTGTTGTACAGCAAAATAACAAACACCCAAGCAATTATAACAGGTGTGGATATGCATAGAATCTATCTCATGTTTTTTTAAATATCCTTCTCCCTCTACTGCATTTCTTCTCTAGTTTCAACTCCTCGTCTTACCTGCAGTCCCAGTCTCACTCTCTTGGTTACAGCTGTCTCAGGGAAGATGGCCTCAACATGGGGCACCAGCTTACTGGTCAGCCGGCCGCCCTCCGGACCAATCAGATCACTCTCCTGCTGAATGCGGGAGACCACGGCGAAGTAAAGAGGGAAGTCAGTGGAGAT